>NW_024880177.1:20000-27846 GCF_900700415.2 Clupea harengus
GTATTTGTCTGGCAAATTAGCAAGCCTGCTAGCAAGTTCACTAACGTTAGCTACATGCTATTTTTGCTGTGTTGTGTCCTGATGTAAACTATACATATCTGCATGTATTCGTTCACACACGCATAATACTATTAGCATACATTTTGGTATGTATGGCATGTTATATTTCTCCTGTTGTGTACTCTCTATGTCTGCATCTTTCTTGTTTTTAGTTGCATATTGTGTTTGGTTATTTTACAATGTTTTTATTTTTTTTGCTGGATTTTGCTGAATTGTTTGTGTAACATTTGCCAATTGATTTATTTTTTCCAGAGAGATGTCCCTGCAGGAGATGCATCTGTCCGCTCCCCACTCATTTCATCTCATCTGAACAGATCTCATCTCATCAGAACAGAACTCATCTCATCTTATCCCTCCACACCCACACCCCACTAAACCACCACACCCCACTACACCACCTCCACACTACACCACCTCCACACACCATCACACACCTCCACACACCACCTCCACACCACACCACCTCCACACCCCATCACACACCTCCACACACCACTACCACCACTACACCACCTCCACACACCACTACACCACCTCCACACCCACCCACTACACACCCCACTACACACCTCCACACACCACTACACCTCCACACACCACTACACCACCTCCACACCCCTCCACACCTCCACACACCACTACACACCTCCACACACTACACACCTCCACACACCACTACACCATCCACACCCACTACACACCTCCACACACCACTACACACCTCCACACACTACACCACCTCCACACACTACACCACCTCCACACCCCTCCACACCACCTCCACACACCACTACACACCTCCACACACCACTACACACCTCCACACACCACCTCCACACCACACCACCTACACCCTACACCACCTCCACACACCACACCACTCCACACACCTCCACACACCACTACACACCTCCACACACCTACACCACCTACACACCTCCACACCCACTACACCACCTCCACACCCACTACCACTCCACCTCCACACCCACTACACACCTCCACACACCACTACACCTCCACACACCACTACACACCTCCACACCCACTACAACCTCCACACACCACTACACCACCTCCACACACCACTACACACCTCCACACACCACTACACCACCTCCACACCCCACCACCCTCACACCACTACACCACCTCACACACCACTACACACCTCCACACACCACTACACCACTCCACACACTACACACCTCCACCCACACTCCACACACCACACACCTCACACACCACTACACACCTCCACACACCACTACACCACCTCCACACACCACACTACACCTCCACACACCACTACACACCTCCACACACCCCTACACCACCTCCACACCCACTACACACCTCCACACCCACTACACCTCCACACCTCCACACACCACTACACCACCTCCACACACCACTACACACACCTCCACACACCACTACACACCACCACTACACCTCCACACACCACTACACACCTCCACACACCCCTACACCCCACCACACACCTCCACACCACCTCCACACCCCCACACACCTCCACAAAACATACATGATGTACTTTTGGGTACAAAACCACGAAACATACATGATGTACTTTTATATGGATCTGGATAGGTTTTTGGGTATATTTTGGAGAGGCTATAGACCATCATATGTGTTGTCACAATAAATTACAATATATTACACTGAAATTAATTCAGAATGGTTTGCTGTAGTACAGAAAGCAAGAAAAAAGTATGAATTCTTGATGTACAGTGACAGGTACTGGATGTTGTATTTGGTGAGGTTGGAGAGGTTATGAGACACTTGGAGACGTCTAAAGGTACCATATGGAAACTGATGTGTAACACTTGTAAACTTTTGTCTATCTGCTTCAAATTTTTTACACACACTGTCAAGATGTTGTTGCATCAGGAAATGTAAATGTTAGTTTCCTATGACATTCAAAACCCAGTTCTACACTGAAACATAAAAAAAACACTAGGCGTTTTATGTTTTTTTCTGACAAAAATGTTGGTTTTGCTGCTCTGAAATGTAAACTAAAATGACATAATAAAACACTTTAACTGATTGCATTTGATGGGCCAGTGTCTTCTTTAATTTAAGCCATGAATGGTTATTATGCAATGTTTAGAACCATAGATATTCAAGTTTTAAATGGGACAGTGCAATATAGGCGGAAATTGTCAAAAATACCCTTCTGAATTAACAGGTTAAACTATCAGAGATATTAATTTCATACTAACATCAAAATGGGTTAAAACGATTCACTGATGTTACAAAAGTAAGGTTTTCTTGTTTAATATAATGAACACTGACTAAACAGGCAATATTGTATTAAGAAAAAGTAAAACACACCCCAATATGCTGATAACAGGATTATGCCTTCATTAAAGTTGGTTGAACTTGTCAGAACACTGTAAAGAAAGGGTAAAATATGTTTAGCAGTCATTATTCTGGTCATTCACTGTGAAAAAAACACTTGACACACAGATCACACAGTGTGAAAAAGGATTATCTCCAATGCCAGGGTATTGCCATGTGACACCTATCACACTTTGCTGATGAAACTAAAGATTGTGTCTCAATGAAAGGGGGGTGGAATATGTTCAGGACACTCCAAACATTAAATAAAATGTGTGAAGTAGTTGAGATTTACGTCCCTGAATGCTCCACAATACTTTAAACATAGGTGATCAGACAGGCGAAAATGCATTAGCTTCAATGGTAGGGCCATGTGACATGTATCACTCTTTGCTGATGAAACTAAAGATTGTGTCTCAATGAAAGGGGGGTGGAATATGTTCAGGACACTCCAAACATTAAATAAAATGTGTGAAGTAGTTGAGAGTTACGTCCCTGAAGGCTCCACAATACTTTAAATATAGGCCTACACACAGGCGAAAATGCATTGTCTTCAATGGTAGGGCCATGTGATACGTATTACACTTTGCTGATTAAACTAAAGATTTTGTCTCAATAAAAGGGGGGTGGAATATGTTCAGGACACTCCAAACATTGAATAAAATGTGTGAAGTAGTTGAGATTTACGTCCCTGAATGCTCCACAATACTTTAAACAGAGGCCTACACACAGGCGAAAATGCATTGTCTTCAATGGCAGGGTGTCTGATCACCTATGTTTAAAGTATTGTGGAGCATTCAGGGACGTAAATCTCAACTACTTCACACATTTTATTTCCGTTATGTTGTATTTTATAATTCAGCACTTTTTCCACCTTCTGTTTTTATTTGTAGTTTCACTCCATTCAATGTTGTCAATAAAGGAGCAAGAAGGATCATTTTCCTGGCTCTTGAAAAAGGAGTTTGGCTCGCTGCTTAATCTATATTAACGCTGGGAAGCATAACATATAGACAGAGCAGCACAGTTTTGACTAAATGTGCAACGATTTTCGCTGACAACAACTGGTTTATCGTTAGAAATAACATAAGTACCTCAACTGGAAAAAATCAAGGTTGTCCCATTTTAAATTACAAGTTGAACAGAAACGGGGCTTCGGCCCACCACCTGTGTGGCTGCGAAAACAGATCTCTGCACATGCGCACAGGCAATCCGCTACAGTCTCTGGCCTTTCTAACCATGTTTCTAACAAGCTTACTTCCACTGTGTCAGGTGATTCAAAATGCAAATTTGCCAAATGAGGTTGAATTTGCTGCTATACAAGAATGCAGAGTTATTTAGCCTTGTTCACTACTACTATCCTAACTGATTTTCTGATTTTTTTATTGACGAGACGGATCAATGCCATCATGGTAAGCTTGTTCTCAAACATTATTCATGCTATGGTCATTGAAAATTATTTTTAGATTATCTTTTCCACCAGTGAAGGTATACTAGAAGATCCTACATGAGATACTATCATGAGAATATTATTTCCCCAATAATGTGCAGTTTGAGTTCTCTTCTGTGATGACTTTTCAGTATGACTTTTGTTCTTCTGAATCTGCTGAAGCCAGTTTTTTTGCCCTTAAAAAGAGCTTTCTTTCTTTCTTTTACAAACTTGTCAGTTGGTCAAATAACCCCTGCCTTATTCATTTACATCTGTTTGTTTCTTTGCAGAAACTGACAATGTAGGAGGACGCAAAAATCGGGATTGAAATGAGATGCTGATATAATCTTCTCTATTATTTGTACACTTTATAGCCAAGCGAAATAAAGGTGTGGTTTGGCAAAAAGTGAGCACCCCCTACACATGATTTCTTTTGGATATAGCGGGTCCTCACAGAAAGTGATGTGTAAGGACTCTAGGAGTGGTCAATACTGCATCATATGTCATGACAAAACTAAATCCAGAGGATAACACTGTGTGCTTTGTTAGATACAGTATGATAATGGTGCGATCATATGAGTAGACAGTCTCGTGGCCTCCATTTTGAATTAGGCATTTCTGCTGTTCTTAAAGGTATGGCCAGTGTTCACTGTTCTTTTTTTTATTAAAGCTATTTACTCCACATTTCAAGTCCTTCAATGGTAGTAAATTGTATAAATATCTTGAGGGTTGTGAAGTCGTTGAAAGTATAGCCCTTAGGTAAATGCCATGAATTGCTTTATGATAAGATCCACTACTTACAGTTTAATCACTGTTATATAACATTTTAGATGACTGAGGTGGTAATGGTGGTCATTTATGCCAGGTATTGTCTTAAGCAGACTGAGGAGAATATTGCATGCAGAAGAAAACCCATTAATCGGCAGGCCACATCCTCCCTATATGTCATGTGGTAGGACTGCATCTTTTACAGGCAGGACATGCAACTGTATGCTATCTGCTGATTTTTGTTAACAATTTCTGAAACGCTTCAACATGGGGAACTAAAATGAAGTATTCAGATTCTCAGATTCTATTTTTAATTATTTATTGGTATTAACCTCTTTTAGAGTCCCAGCCTGAATCCTCCTTCTTCTTCTCATCTTTCCTCCTCTTCTCCTGATGACTCAGGTGTTGTTTTTATCTGTTCTCAAAAAGATTGAATAGCTTCTTCTCCTCTTTCTTCTTCAACTGCATGTCCAGCAAAGCCCTGTGGCTTCCTATTGTTTCTTATTACCTGGTATTTAGTGACTTTCTCTGCTTGGTTTTCCACTGCCTTCTCACTGCTTTTGTTATCAGTTCTCAGTTTTGTTGTTGTTGTTGTGCGGTATCTCTGAGATGTGTATTGATTCTCAGTCTTGTCTGCTGCATGAACATACTTCTGCTTCTGAGAACACAGGGTAAATATGGTTTTACTTTATTTCAAACATATAACAAATACAGGCCTACACAATGACAAAAAGTACCATAGTTGGAAAACAGCTAGTGACAGTATAATTTCAGATGAACATACATGGCACAGAGACGAGAGAAATCTGAAAGACACAGCAGACACCAGCCCTTAAAGAAATTCACTAGATACCCCTCAACGAGGAGTAATATGGACAATCTGCCATGAGTATTAGAACTGTGAACTTTGAGGCTTCAAGAGAGAAAGCTATTTTTCACCTCATCGAATGGTGCAGGCTGACTTTGCAGCTCTGCCCTCAGTGACTTTGTTTGGAGCTCATGGTCCTTCCTCAGCTCCGACACCATGATCCAGAGCCTCTCCAGCCCAGCCTCCTGTTTCTCTCTGAGATTACTGTGCTCCTACTTCTTCTCAAAGATGAGCTCCAGGAGAGCGGCCAAGCCCTCCCTGAGTACACTCACCATTTGGCTCTCATAAGAGCAGTTACCCATAACTCTGTCAGTGTCTGGATGAGCTTCTGAACTAAAGAAAACCACAAGTAATGAGCGTTACTGTTTTATAGGGACATTGCCTAAATATGAATAGATATTTTCCCACCAGATTCAGAACCGTTCTTGGCATATCATGATTAAGGTCTTTTTTTTTGTTGTCATTTGTCAATCAGGTCTGAATTTTTATTTTATTTTATCATTTCAGTGACCTCTTGATATCAGGTCAGCAGTGTATTGTCTGATCTCATTTGTCTGCACAACATGTGTTGTTCTAAATTGTGGCCAGTAAATGTTGGTTTCTATGCTCCCAGCATTTTTAAGTTCTCATTTTTAGCATTATGTTATCAATCTATACCTCTTATAATGAAAGTAGTGGACAACAACTTCACAGATATTAAAAAACCTTTCATTTCATGCTATTGCATAACTTAAGAAATGTTGCTCTTAGCCATCTAAACTATAAGAGAACCTACCATGCTGCACTCCTCGGAAGGAACACTCTCCTCTTCCATAGTCCCCTTACAAACATATAAATACACATTTTACATTATGGTCAAAATGAGCTCTGCTTGTAATTAATAATCAAAATTGCTTGTTTCACTTTGTGTTAGCAGTGAGTTAATGATTACACACCTTAGTGGAGTGGACCTTCGTCTCGTTGAAGAAAACCCTTTTTGGAAAAAACGTAGTTCAGAAAAAGCTGGAAAAAGAACAGTGGACAAACGCAGAATAAACTTGTCATTTAGAAAGTTTCTTTCGCATACATATTGAAATATATCCTAGCTCGAATTGATATTCTTGATGACAGACATACCAGTGAAATGTTAATCATCTTCTTTTGTCACATAATAATTACACTCAAAATCATATAGTTATCCAAACGCTGTAGACAACGTGTCTGTCTGATGCTGATAACCTTTAAGAATTATATGACGTCTTCCTGTGATGATTAGAACTGCTCAATTGTGACATAATGATGTTTGGGTGAAAGAAAATTGGTATATAAATAATAGTTCTACAATGAATAAACTTAAATAATAGGCTACTATAAGTTTGTGCACATTTCCATCTTCTGTGTTATGGCAATTAAAAATGGGCACGCTCCTAAAGAAGGGAGGGGTTGTGAATAGTAACGGAAACACATAATACAATCTCAACAAATGCGATTGTGTGTCGTGTTTTGAATCTTCATTGTCAGTAATAGGTTGCTGTGAGTACGTGATTGAGTAAAAACACCTGTATGTAACGAACAGAATGGGAAAGAAAAAAACCAACAACTAATGTTACATTTTTTATTCATTATAGACAGTCATGTAGTATTCTCTCTCAATATGTGGCAGGAGTGTAAATACTGGGAGGTTAGATGTATGCATTGTTTCACCCAGGAGGAATGATCATTTTTCATCTCTTTTTATTTTTGTAAACCTAGACCAAATGTCTTCTGTTCTTGGGAAATAGGTTTCCCTCATGTTGTTATACTTATTACATTCGGTCAGGAAAAGTAACTCATACTCCATTACCCTGTTACTACAGTGAGTGCAGTCAGTATTTCTCGAGGTAGCAATGTTTGTCTGTGTCTACCATTTTTAATGACAATGCTATGTTCCCTCCCCCACACTCATCTTTGAGTTGTAGATAATCTTCATATGAGGCGCTGTTTATTGTTTACTACTTTTTCTTGTCCAAGCGCTAACTGCTGCTTGTCAATTATATATTTACACCCCAGCCCTACATACACATAATTGAAACATTTATACAATTCATGTTTCAATCTCTACCCTGAAACATGCATCAAAAATAAAGAAATAATACTTCATCATGTACATCATGTTTTGTTACAACGTATCTTATCAAAAATATTTCAGTAAGTGATACTCAATCATGTATTAGCAGGGCAGCACATCATTTGAATGGATCCTCTGGTGTCTCTTGATACATATGGCTAAAGGTCTTTCCACACTGAGAACACTAATGTTGCTTTGCCCCAGTATGGATCTTCTGGTGTTTTTTAAGATTACTCATTTGGGTAAATGTTTTTCCACACTGAGAACACTGATG
>NW_024880178.1:5000-7500 GCF_900700415.2 Clupea harengus
TTGGACGAGAGGTGAGGGCTTAAACACACATGAGAATGTGATTGGACGAGAGGTGAACTGTTAGTCAGTGAAGGAGTTCAAAAGCAGATAGATGATACGCTGCAGGGCATGGATGGAGATAAGATCGAGTGACTGACAGAAAGAAAGATAGATAGAGAGAGAGAGAGAGAGAGAGAGAGACAGAGAGAGATTTTAATTGAATTGAGAGAGAGAGAGAGTGATAGAGAGAGAGGGAGAGAAAGAAAGAGACAGACGTGCATAAATCTGTGTGTACCAATTCTGTCGGAGACATGCCCCTACACATCTCTCTCTCTCTCTCTCTCTCTCTCTCTCTCTCTCCCCCTCTTTATCTCTCTCCCTCTCTCTCTCTATCTCTCCCTCTCTCTCTCTCTGTTTCTCTCTCTCTCTCTCTCTCTCTCTCTCTCCCCCTATTTATCTCTCTCTCTCTCTCTCTCTCTCTCTCCCTCTCTCTCTCCCTCTCTCTCTCTCTCTCTCTCTCTCTTTATCTCTCCTCCTCTCTCTACAATTTGACAACAATGACAATCCAAGGATTTATGTACACACCATAAAATGAGGTGAATTAAAGTTGAATCAAAACATGTACACAGAATCACCCATACACACACACACACATAAACAATCACACACAGAGACACACACACACATGCTAGTAGCTACACACTCACATGCACACTACTTCTGTGTAATGAGCTCACATTATAACTAATATGGCTTCAAAAGGAGCTGCTGGTCTTTTTCTGACTTTATAAAAGTATATATATATATACACATCAAGATCAAAACTCAAAACTCCATGCTAAAATATTAATAATACCCATATATATCAAAGTCTTCAAATGAGCAGGTTTGTGTGTGTGTGTCTGTTTGTCTGTGTGTGTGTGTGTGTGTGTGTGTGTTTGTGTGTGTGTGTTTTATGTCTATTCATTAACTTGTATGTGTGTGTGTGTGTGTGTGTGTGTGTGTGTGTGTGTGTGTGTGTGTGTGTGTGTGTGTGCGTGTGCCACTACACTAAGTCTGGGGTACCTGCGTGTGTGTGTGTGTGTGTGTGTGTGTGTGTGTGTGTGTGTGTGTGTGTGTGTGTGTGTGTGTGTGTGTGTGTGTGTGTGTGCGTGTGCTACCTGAAGTGCCTCGGTCCCCGGCTGCTGCAGCAGTTTGACGGTCCTGCCTCCGGCGCCCCTCTGGCCGCGCCCGTCATGCCAGGTGAGGTTCCCCCCGGCCTTACGCGGCAGCTGGTAGTTGATCTCCTCGGCTGAGACGGTGTGCTCCAGGCCCGGCCGGCAGAAGCTGAAGCTGGAGGCAGCTGGGATAGGGGGATGAGGAGGAGGAGGAGGAGGAGGAGGAGGAGGAGGAGAGGAGAGGGGAGGGGAAAGAGAGGAACGGAGAGAGTAGGATCAGTCAAGAGATGTAAGTGAACCAGTGAAGGTGAAAGGTGAGAATCCATCCACAACTTCTGCAGAATAGTGACAGACGCTGCTTAAACAATCTACTTTTCTAATCACCCAGATCTGACTTCGATTGGCTTGGTCTGCCTTGACCTGAGAGAAGATTTGGTCATGTCGTCACACTAGGGGATGTCAAGGATGTCAAACAGACATGCTCAAAACTACACACACACAACACACACACACACACACACACACACACACACACACACACACACACACACAAACATGGTCAAAACTACAACAGCTGAAAAGCTCAGACAGGCAAAGAGCAAGGGGTTCAAATATAAACTGACGACATACGGCGTACGCTGTGCAACCCACACACAACACACACACACACACACACACACAATAAAATACACATACAATAAACACAGTATACACACCGGTAAACACAAACAGCGCTCGTCAGATGCTGTCAAGCTGCTCAGTCACAGAGACAGACAGAGTCTAACCATGCTGTAAACAAACACGGAGCGCTCCAGCGAGAGAGGTGTTCAGCAAGCCTAGTCACACACACACACACACACACACACACACACACACAAACACACACACACACAAACACACACACACACACACACACACACACATATATCCAGCCCCATATGGGGGGACGCTCCAGAGCAGATGGAACATGTAGATGCTCCAGAAAATCTGAAATGCAAAGCGAACGAACGAACGAACGAACGAACGAACGAACGAACGAACGAACGAACGAACGAAACAACGCTTACCCTTCATGTTGGGAGAGCTGCCACAAGCACCCCTCGCACACAGCATGGGGCTCACGGTGTGTGTGTGTGTGTGTGTGTGTGTGCGTGCGTGCGTGTGTGTGTGTGTGTGTGCGTGCGTGTGTGTGTGTGTGTGTTTCCGCGTGTTTCCAGACGCACACTCACTCGAACTCTGACATGCTCCTGCACTCTCAGGATCCTACATCTGTTTGTTTCTTGCACTCACTCGCTCTTTCACCATCCTTCTCTCTCTCTTTCGCTCTATCCTTTTCTCTCTCATTACTCCCCACTCCCTCTCTT
>NW_024880178.1:22500-27681 GCF_900700415.2 Clupea harengus
TACGAACAAATGATACTGCCAAAACCTTCAAAACCAAAACCCTGGCTAATAAAGGTACTTCTTCCTACATCCTAATAACTCCACTGGCACCTCCATAAAGACTTGTTGTCACCTGCTATGGTCTCATTATGTATGCTAATGTGACATGCCACTGAGCAGTTACTCTATTGTGCCTAAATGCTAGCTTTGCTAACACTGTCTTCTGAACAGTCACGCTGAGAGAGCTACATTTGGGTTTGAATAGGAATCTGACTAGACTCCCTTCCCTGTCGAGAGCATATGTAATGGTACCTTGCACCAGGCTTTGCAGGGCCACGCGGTAGGCCGGGACGGGAGCCGGAGCTGCAGGGGCCAAAACAAGGTGTCTCCTCATGGGCCCCTCGGTGCAGACCAGGGCCAGCATTCCTCTCAGCGAACCCAGGGGATGAAGCCAGTATAGTAGGGGTCCACAGGGCAACACGGGCCAGCGCAGGTTAACACAGTCAAGCGCAGGGTTAACACAGTCAAGCGCAGGGTTAACAGAGTCCAGCACACTCCATTAACACAGTCAAGCGCAGGTTAACACGGTCAAGCGCAGGGGTTAACAGGGTCCAGCACGCCCCGTTAACACAGGCCAGCGCAGGTTAACACAGTCAAGCGCCGGGTTAACAGAGTCCAGCTCGCTCTGTTAACACGGTCGAGTTCAGGTTAACACAGTCCAGCTCGCTCTGTTAACACGGTCGAGTTCAGGTTAACACAGTCCAGCTCGCTCTGTTAACACGGTCGAGTTCAGGTTAACACAGTCCAGCGCAGGGTTAACACAGTCCAGTGCAGGTTAACACAGTCAAGCGCAGGGTTAACACAGTCCAGCTCACACTGTTAACACGGTCGAGTGCAGTTTAACAGTCCGGCACGCTCCGTTAACACGGTCCAGCTCGCTCCCTCAACACGGCACGGTCCAGTGCGGGTTAACACTCCAAGAGTCCAACAGTCCAACACAGAGCCCAACACTAAAACTAATCAACAACTCGCACTCGCTGCAGACTGACGAGAGAACTGCTTTGAGTCGGTTTTCTAGGACGTCTGCTTCGATACTCGGACACACACACACACACACACACACACACACACACAGACTCACACACGCACACACACACACACACACACACACACACACACACACACACACACACACACACACACACACACACACACACACACACACACACACACACACACACAGTGAGAGCTCGCCCCTGGATCAATGAAAGCCTGGGGGCAGGTCGTGATGCGCCATTCAATACTTCATTGTGTGTTGGGAAGCAGTGACCGTATGAATGAATACATGTAATCCAGTGGGTGTGAATGACTGCACATTTGCGTGAGTGGGCTTGTTTTCTATCTGAGCAAATGGGCAAAAATGTGCATTTATGCGTGCTGGTGGACCTCCACAATGTATGTCAGTCCGGGGACACAGTGGGTTAATGTGCGTGTGTGTGTGTGTGTGTGTGTGTGTGTGTGTGTGTGTGTCGCGCGCGTGCGCGCATCTGTGTTTGCTATGTGCTGGTGTGTGTCAGACTCTCATTATAGAATAGTTTTGAGGTGTGTGTAACCGCATGAATGTGTGTGTATGTGTGTGTGTGTGTGTGTGTAGGTGTGTATCAATTTATGGGTACATTCTTTTGGTTTCCTCCATAGGCACGGTAAGTCAAAGATGAGCCCGTATCCATGCACACCCTAGCAACCCATCCCTTGCCCTGACACTGGAGAGGTCATTATTATGTCTGGCAATTTGTCAGGACACACACTCACACACACACACACACACACACACACACACACACACACACACACACACACACACACACACACACACGCACACACACCAGACCTAGTAATGTCTCATTCAATCTCTGAATAAGACATGGATAAGGAGTATGTTAGCAGGTGTTTGTTTGTCTGTCTTCCCTGTTCTGCGCCCTCCAGGGTTTGATAATCGTGATTGGTGAGCAGCCATGTTTCTGATCAACATTATGTAAAGCAAACCAAAAAAAAGAACAGGTGACAGAGAGTGAAGGACAGAATGATATGGAATACAAAGAAAGAGAGGGAGAGGGAGAGAGGGAGAGGGAGAGAGAGAGAGAGTCCAAAGCCACAGACAGATGGAGGGACAGAGAAAAACAGAGAAAGAGAGAGAAAGACAGAGAGAGATGAAAAGAAGTACAGAGTGGGAGAGATAAAAACAGAGAGGGAGAGAAGGACCGAGAGAAAGAGGAATAGAGAGAGAGAGAGAGAGAGAGACTGCTCAGTCAAGAGGAGTGGTGTGTGTGTGTGTGTGTGTGTGTGTGTGTGTGTGTGTGTGTGTGTGTGGCGCTATGGGAATGCCAGTCTCAGCGGGTGTTTCCGTGAATGAAGTCGGCATCTCTCTGATCGCGTGCTTATCTGGCAGTGCACTACACACCCACACCCACACCCACTCATCCAACACACACACACGTACACACACACACACACACACACACACCTACACACACACACTCACTCAACCACCCACACAAACACACACACACAAAAGAGTACCAACTGCTGTCACATACTGCTGTCGTACAAACACACACACACACTCTCAAACACCCACACAAACACACACACACACACACACACACACACACACACACACACACACTCAAACACACACACACTCAAACACACACACACTCAAACACACACACACACACACACACACACACACACTGCTTTGGCACCTCTACCTCAACCGCATGGATCACAAGAGCAACCAGTCTTTTAGAACCTCTGTCGCAAAACAGAGGGGAGGCTGCAGTTCACACCTCCGTGGCAGAGACACACACACCTCCGTGGCAGAGACACACACACACACACCTCCGTGGCAGAGACACACACACACACCTCCGTGGCAGAGACACACACACACACACACACCTCCGTGGCAGAGACACACACACACCTCCGTGGCAGAGACACACAAACACACACACACACCTCCGTGGCAGAGACACACACACACACCTCCGTGGCAGAGACACACACACACCTCCGTGGCAGACACACACACACACACCTTCAGTTTGCCTTTGTCCTCTTTGCCTACTGTGTCACTGTGGCGCTCTCAGGAGGTGCAGGAGGGGCGGGGGAGGCGCAGAGGGGCAGGAGGGGCGCAGGAGGTGCAGGCAGGGAGACATTCAGGTTGCAGGGAGGTTGTTGAGGGGGTGTTGTGCATGAGAAGGTTGGGGAGAGGATCTCTATTCAAACACATTCCCTTCCTCCTCACTGGTGGTTGTGTCAGTACAATACGGAGGGATGGGGGGAGGGCAAGTTCAGGTTCCTGTGGGTACGCTCAGGAGTGTTTCGTGCATGAGAAAGGTGGACTCACTTCTCCTTTGTGCGTGCGTATGTGTGTGTGTGTGTGTGTGTGTGTGTGTGTGTGTTTGTGTACCGATTATAGATCATACTGACAGTGTGCCACTGCTAAACAAATGCTCTTACCTTCTTTCATCCCAATGAGATAATAGGATAGAAAATACCCCGTGGACAAACATATCTGTTATCGTGGATAGTTTGAGCTTTAGAGGAGAGAGAGTTTGGGAGACGAGAACTTTTGACAGCTTGGAGAGACTCAAACTTAGTCTTGCCACTGGGGCTTCCCCTCCTAAGTCAGCATGCTTTCCCTTTGGTTCTCGCTCTCTCTCCATCCCCATCCTCCCCCTCAGTGCTTCTGTCCTGCTGCTCAGCGCTTCAGACTTCCTCTCCTTTAATTGCCATGTTATCAGCTCCCCTCCTGTATGCTCTCTCTCTCTCTCTCTCTCTCCCTTTTCTCTCTGTGTTCTTTCTCTCTCCCTCTCTGTATGCTCTCTCTCTCTCTGTTCTCTCTCTCTCTCTCCCTTTCTCTCTGTGTTCTTTCTCTCTCCCTCTCTCTCTCTTCTTCTCTTCTCTCCAGCACTACCGCTCTTTCTCTCTCTCTCCCTGTGTGTTCTCTCCCTCCCTCTCTGTGTTCTCTCTCTCTCTCCCTCTCTGTGTTCTCTCTCTCTCTCCCTTTCTCTCTCTCCTTCCCTTCTCTCCAGCACTACCGCTCTCTCTCTCTCTCTCTCTCTGTGTTCTCTCTCTCCCTCTCTCTGTGTTCTCTCTCTCTCTCTCTCTCTCTCTCTGTTCTCTCCCTCTCCCTGTGTGTTCTCTCCCTCCCTCTCTGTTCTCTCTCTCTCTCCCTTTCCCTCTCTTCTTCTCTTCTCTCCAGCACTACCTCTATCCCTTTCTCTCTTGTGCTCTCTTTCTCTCTCTCTCTCTCTTCACTCCTCTCTCCCTCTCTCTGTCCTCCAGCCTCTGCCTGACAGCTATGCCAATTACAGGCCCCTGCCCAGGTAGCTGGCTGGGCTCACACTAGCTCTTTAGCGCCTGAGAGGAGAGACAGAGGAATCAAAGCAGCCTTCCCCCCCAGGGCTGTGTGTCTGCCAGGGCCAAATGTTCCCTGTAAACACAGTCAAACCAGCCTCTGTTGTTTGCTCTCCCTCTCCACCGGACTGTCTGTGTCTCTCTCTCTCTTTTCACCCCCTCTCTCATTCGCCACTTCACTCCCTCCGCCTCTCTGTCTGCTTCTGTCTCTCTTTCGTCCGCTCTCTCGACACGACACGTTCCCCCCCCCCCCTCTTTTTTCTACCTCCATCACTCCCTCTCTCTCTGTGCAGAATGTCCCTCTCCAGCCAGGCCACTCTTTGAACCCCCCTCCGTATGTTTCCCCACGTGTCATCATTCTGCCTTGATGTGGCGGAAATAACATGTCCTACCTCCACCTCCTGCACCCCCCCTCCTGCCCCCCCCACCGACCCCACCACCACATGCTCTCCTGGGACACGTCCACACTCCAGACAGACACGTCTCCTCCAGCCCCACAGGACTCTAATGACCGAGTCACTGCTCCGACATTTCAAGGACAGTCTTCTAGAAAAGAGGCCACGGATGTAAAATTCATCACTTCAACTCGTCCAACTTCCAGCATTAAAGTTGCAAAACGCAGGCTTTTTTTAGGGGAAACGGGCTACGGTGTGTGTGTGTGTGTGTGTGTGTGTGTGTGTGTGTGCATGTGTGTGTGTGTGTGTGTGTGTGTGTGAAACGGGCTACGGTGTGATCCCAGCCAGGGAAGCCTACGGAGCCATGCTGGTGTGTAGCCAG
>NW_024880179.1:0-25000 GCF_900700415.2 Clupea harengus
AGTCCCCAAACTTTTTAAATCAGCAAAGCACCAGAAGAAATGACACCTGAGACAGTCTGAAACAGTAGTGGTTTCACACTGACACTGTTTCTACCACAGTAGTGAACAAGGAAACACACACACAATTCACATACTCCCAAAGGAATGCAGATACGCGCACACGCACGGACGGACGGACGCACACACGCACGCACGCACGCACGCACACACACACACACACACACACACAGAGGTAAGGTAAGGTTACAGGTAAGGTAATGTGGTCACAGGTGAGGGCCCCTTTTTCATTCTCCCATTTTGAAGATTCAAGGCAACTGCAAATAGTTGCTGGTCACTGAACTTTGTGTTCTGATGGTCTGTGAAATCATCAGCATGCTCCTTTAGTCTTAGTTAACAATCAAAAGGAAAAAGAAAACAGAACATGAAGTGATAGTGGGTTAAACGCAAGATGAATACAAATATGTGATCTTTTTGTCACATAAGGAATACAATATGTGTACAATGCAGTGTATTTAAAAACAAGATCAACATAATTCATATAATAATAAATAATAATAATAAATATAAATCTGATAGCACACATTTTGTGATGTAGGAATGATAGTGGATGATGTTGCCCAATAATTGTCTATGATGAGGTAATCTTTCTTAATCTTTCTTTGTCAAGCTACTGACTGTAGACCACCTTTCTGATTTCTTTGGCACACATTATGAAAAATGTGTGCCATGTTTATTTCAACCTGAACAGCCTTGCCGAGATTATTGAATTGCCTCAAGGAATCCCACATACATTTCACATATACTTGTAAATAGGTCAGAATTTGTATACTGGTGTGTAGGTACTCAGCTAGCTTGCAATGTGCATGTGTGTGTTGATGTGTGTGTCCAGTCTGTTGTGTAAGACCCAGCGTATAAGGTTAGAGGTGAGGGGACCTTTTTCATATTCCCATTTTGAGTATGCAAAGTAGTTGCAAAAGGCTCACTCCTTGCCTCACTTTGTGCTCGGATGCTTTGGGAAATCTTGTGCTTGTGACACACACAACACAACTTCCGTATATTATTGTTATCATGCTTCTCTTTTTCTCAGTTATCAAAAGAAGAAACATGACAAATGAGGTGATAGCAGGTGAAAAAGCAATAAAAAAAAAGAAAAAACGGATCTTCTGCGTAGTGATTCAGGAGGTAGGGGAAGACACTGAACCCCCACCTTAAATAGTAGCCTCTGCCATCGGTGTGTGAATAGGTAGACGTCTGAGGCATTCCTGTAAAGCACTTTGAGGGCTCAATGAGTCGAAAAGTGCTATATAAATGCAGTCCATTTACCATCTTTTATTTTTTCTACCGTAATTTAAATAAGAGTGCCACAAACTGTAGATGGTTGGATTCAGAGGCTCTCTACTTTAGATTGTGTGTGTGTGTGTGTGTGTGTGTGTGTGTGTTTGTGTGTGAGGCTCTTTACTCTAGAGTTTGAACCTGTTTACGGTTTGCTTCTACAAAACAGGTACTTGTGCCACCCCCTTAAAAATGTCCACGTTGATCCTTTATCAGGGAGTGGAGAGCCAGTTCTGTCTGTGTGTATGCATGTGAGAGTGTGTAAAGATATGTGTGTATATGTGAGAGAGTGTGTGTGTGTGTCTCTGTGTGTGTTTGTGTAAAAACCTCTTGCTTTCACAAGTTCCTGTGCATTTTTGCCTTTATTCTTTACACCCACAACTTCATAGCACTGGGTTCAGTACGACAAAAAGGACAGGACATTTGCACGGCATGGGAGATTAATTCATATTGTGTAAAGCAACCGTATGTAGGTTTTTTCATCCTCAAATTTATTTTGATGGTATATGCTCATGTGAAGGACAGATAAGAACACATGTCGCTCCAACTATCCACCCATGCTATTCAGTGTGTAGTTTACAGTGTGATGTTGCCAAATATACATCAGTTAGCAAATTAACTAGCGTCCAGGTAAGCGCTGCTGGTTTTGGCAAGGCGAGTAGTGCAGTTATTAAACTCTCATGGGAACAGATACTGGGTCAGATAAACTGGAACTGACGTTGCACAAGTGAATTTCATTATAAAATGTGTGTGTGTGTTTGTGTGTGTGAAATAGAGAGGGAGAGAGAGAGAGAAAGAGAGAGAGAGAGATTGAGAAAGAGAGAGGGAGAGAAATTGAGAAAAAGAGAGCTATTTTGTGTGGCTGTTTTGAACAGAGGGCGTGCCACTTCATGAAGCCTTTAAATGTTGTTTTGTGATTTGCAAAAAAGGCTCAGATGGAGGTCTCTCTGCTCTTTGTGTTTGTGTGTGTGTAGGCCCCCGAAAGCTAAAAGGTGTGTGTGTTTGAATGCAAATAATGAAAACCTATTCAACTTCCAAGGGCCACAGGTGTCCCACTGTTAACCAGTTATACCTGATCAAGACATGTGCATGCGTGTATGCAAGTGTGTGTGAGAGAGAAAGAGAGACTGTGTGTGTCTGTGTGAGTGTTCACCTGACATTACTATATGCAGTGTCAAGCTTTGTATTTAACTTGATATTATTTATTATTTCTTAGCTTTTATTATTTATCTTATGTATATTATTTTCACATGTGTTACTCTAATGTATTGTTTTATATGTAACTTCGTAAATAAAAATATAACTGATTTGACATAAAAGTAATTTATAATTTTACAGAATGGATACCAACTGCAATTGAACAACTACCTGGTCTGTATCATAATCTCAACCTTTGGAAGCTAGTTATACTTCACCATGACAGAAAATGTAATGGACTGTGTCATTATCAGATTATTCTCACCTCTGTCATCTATACCTTAAGAACTGACAGTTGTATGCCCAGGATGCCCACTACACACTTGTCTGTGGATATAGGAACACAATGCAAGACTAGAACCAAGATAGCATTTACTGTGTGTGTGTGTTTATATATATATATATGTGTGTGTGTGTGTGTGTGTGTGTGTGTGAGAGAGTGTGTGTGTGTGTGTGTGTGAGCCGATTTACACTGAACTGAACACAGTGTTACACTGCAGGGGAGCTGTCGGAATCATGGGTGTTGGCTTGCCCTGGCAGAGGCTCTAGGCACATGCAGCCATTAAAACTCTTCTTCCACTGATCTGAAATCATAGAGAGGTTTTGGCAACTGAAATTATGAAATGTGAAAATGACTTGAAAATATTTCAAGTGACCATTGCCTGTCTAAAAAAAGCAAACCTGAATATACCTACAGTCTGTACTATGGTCTGTTCAAGGGATATCCCTGTTTTATGTAGCTGAAATTAGTTTATAGTATTCTGAGACTCATGGGAAGTTACAGAGGAGACCTGTCAAACTGTCGAACAGATCCAGACATTTTACCAGTTGCCAAAGGATACACAGGATCAATTATCATGTCTTGGTTCTCCTACATCGCCATCTACTGGGGGTCTATGATGTTGCAATATGTGTCTACCGCCTATTGGATGGTGTTCTCTCCCTTCGATCACTTTACCTGAGTGAGTGTGTGTGTGTGTGAGAAAGAGAGAGGGAGAGGGAGACAGAGACAGACAGAGAGAGAGAGAGAGCGAAAGAGAGAGAGAGAGAGAGAGAGAGAGAGAGAGAGCAAGAGAGAGAGAGAGAGAGTATGTGTTTGCAGCTGTGGGTTTGATTTGAAGAGCATTTACTACAGTTAATAAGTTCATACTAGTGCTCTGTCTGGAGGTAAACCACCATTTACACCAGTTAGAAGGCCCCTGAGAATGCTTCTTACTACTTAACATGAATCTGAGTCTGCAGATGCTCTCTCTCCTGACAACTAGCAAACTGCCTTCATACACTGCTTCTGTGTTTGTAAACAGAGGTCACCTGAACCTTAAGCATCTGACAAAATGAAGTGCTGGATTGACAAAGTGAAGTACTGGAATGACAAAATGAAGTACTCGACTGCTGCTGTTTGACTTTGTCTATTCCTTTCCCCAAACCTGCAAAGGTTTACCTTCAGGACTCATGCTATCACATTTCCATTTTGACTACACTGCCTTTATGATGAGATAAAGCAAAAGAGATCTCACACAACAAGGCAACAGCAATCAAATTAAAATTTTATTAACAAAAACAAACGTTTTGTATCGTACATTACAAATTACATACATTTTCCATCTCTCAAAAGAGGTTTGATGTTCATCATAAGATACAATCTCAGAATATGTACACCTTTGTGTTCACTCATCTCAGTGTTCACTTCTTCTTTCCCTTGCCCCTCTTGGCACGGAACAGGCCGCGTGCCAGAACGCCCACCATCCGGGCGAACTCGCCGAAGTTCACCTCGCCGTCGTGGTTCTTGTCCAGCTTACTCATGGCTTCCTGAATATCCTCTGGGTCAATCTTTCCCTGTGTGGGCGGGAAGGAGGAGAGTGTTAGTCACCCTTGAATAGGGGAATCCCTCACACCAGTGGTATGCACAAACACACACACACACACACACACACACAACCACAAGCACAAGCACATGCGTACACAGACATGCACGCATGCACACACACACACACCACACACATACACACACATATTTTACTGGTAAGCTGCCCGGACAAGTAGCCATGGCCTTCCCCTAGCTAACAGTTCTCACACTGATGTCACACAGGGCAACACTCTGGGCTAATCTGCCTGCATTACCCATCATGAACTACAAACTTTTAGGGGGCAAAAATCAACAACCATCCAGTGTGTGCTCATCCCATTTTTCAGTAATGTTGCCAATCAGTCTCCCCCAAGAAGAGGGTCGCCCAGTCTATCACCAACCGCAGTCACTGACGGCAGTGGAGACGTGCGGTGATGTGCATGCATGATCGCAGTGGAGACGTGTGGTGATGTGCATGCGTGATCGCAGTGGAGACGCGTGGTGATGTGCATGCATGATCAGCAGTGGAGACGTGTGGTGATGTGCATGCGTGATCGCAGTGGAGACGCGTGGTGATGTGCATGCATGATCGCAGTGGAGACGTTGTGGTGATGTGCATGCGTGATCTTGTCATGACGCCGCAGTGAGAGGGAGCTTCAGGTTGGTTGCCTCCGGGGGCCACATACCTGGAACTCAGGGCTACTCAGCTCCGTCTGCAACAGCTCGCCGAGCTCCTTCTGGCTCAGCTGGAACTTCTGATCGTCCCTTCTGGGCGTACTCCTCATTACACCTTCCACCAAAGACACGATGGCAATTCTCTAGCTTAGACATGTCTGAGGAAAAAAAAAACACAGAGTAGTCATAATTAGCATAGGCTTACACTTGGACTTCAAGTGGTCCCAATATGCCTTCGTCTGAATCGTAAAATGGTGGGAAAAAGTATTTTTTTTGGTGAAGGTTGATGAAATGTTCCTACATTTGTTTATGGTTTACATTACGTTAACTTAACTTGTTTATGTTTACATAACATTGTCCTACAACATGTTTATGTTCCATTAACTCATCAGGAATATATACAGGCATGCTTTTCACAGCAGAGTCTTAGTACACTAGGCCAGAGAAAATATGTAGGCTATATTTTCCACATTGTTATAAGACTCTCCTGCCTAATGAAACTCTCAAACAATGCATACTCTGTTGCTATGTAATTACAATGTTAGGGATACATGATAGGTTACACCCTGATAGTCTAGCAGAAAAGCCCACTGCATAGTAGCCACCTGTAACTTAGTGAGATGGTATCTCATGCATTGCAGTTAAGGGTTCTGACTGAACGCTGAAATGTATAAATGAGCCTGAACATCAAACACAGCTCTGTGTTGAGTGTGGGATGAGCGTCAGTCTGGAATATGCCTCGAAGCGACACAAACCAGCAGAGAACGCTACCGCACAACTGATCCAAACACCAAACGGATACAACCCCAAACATGGTTACCAAACACAAGCCTGCATGAATTCAATGGCGTTAAGGCAACAACAGGAGCCAAATCCCTACACTGCCAAACAAGTAAACAAGTCATTTGTTACTACTTCTGCTGATGCTGACCAGTTACACTACGCATTCCAAAACCTGTATCCATGCACACAGACCACTGCATGCAACACGTGGTTACCCATTAACCAATGCAGTCTCTGTTTTTTGTGCAGCAACTCATTTAACTTAAGCACTGTTAACGTGCTGCACTCACCTCAATCAGTTGTGTGTTGCTTGATAGAAAAAGTAAGAGGCAGGAGGGAGAGAGGCCTCTATTTAAGGCTATGGTTCCAATTCCAATCACCCACCCACACACACACACAAACGTGCACGCGCGTGCGTGGACATGCCCAAGGGTGTTGGTTCATACATGCACGTGCCTGTGTGCACACCCAGACCTGTCTGGTGGGCCATGCCCAGTGGGTGTTGTCAGCTGAATTCCCCTGTGATCTCGACAGAGCATGAGAGATGGAAAGGTCAGAGTAATTTGGTGATTAAGAAAATTCTGCATAATGCATCCGTGCAGACCACTTTATGTCAGTGTGTATGTGTGTGATAAAGAGAGAGAGAAAGACATATATATATATATAGAGAGTGTGTGTGTGTGTGTGTGTGTGTGAGACAGAGAGACAAAGACAGAGAGAGAGAGAGAGACAGAAAGAGAGAAAGAGAGAGAGGGTTTGTTTGTGTGTGTGAGTGCCTGTGTAAATAGTCAAGATTCCAGGACACTCTCAAAATGGGCAGTTTGAGTCACACAGGCCTGGCTGTTTCACATTACAGCCCCTCAACCCCGCAGGCACAGCCCACTCTTACATAACTGACCACCATTTTCCATCTACCCCTCCCTCTGAGTCTCACTGTCTCTCCCTCTGTCCCCTCCCCTCTTCCCTTGACTTGTAATTAGCTCATAGAGAATGCACTGCTTTTGGTAGCATGCACGTACTGCACTAACTTGGAACTGGATGGGTTATCATGAGTGTTACATTAAACTGAGGAATGGATTGTGTGTGCTTTGTCTGTATGCTTTCTTTGCAGTTATTCATTTAAAACCTTTTCACACACTTCACTAGTCTACTGCTGTGTGTGTGTAATGTGTGAGTGTGTTGTGTTTGATGTTGAGAAAGATGGGTGGATGATTCATTGACATGACTGACAGATTATACAGTATGTCATTGCTCTGGTATGTCCCATCTTTACTCATCTCTCACCTATGCCTAGACACTAAACTGGTCAGGTAAGGTAATAAGTCAGGTAAACCCTGCAAGCTCATAAGAGGTGTGTGACAATAGACCTCAGCACTTAGCTGCCACAGATATATGCCTGTATCTGAGAGGTTATGCTTGTGGGGATGCTTGAGGGAATGACAGTGGTCATTATGTGTTTATGCTCATTCATAATCCCTTCTGCCTACAGGTTTTAGAGGGAGGCAGAGACAAGCAATAGCCTGAGAAAGGGGCGCGTAGTAGCACTTAGCCCATGTGTTTGAAAGTGGGTTTTAAAGAGCCAGTGTTGAATCTAAGGCTTTTTAAGTGCAAGATTAATATTTCTGTGGCTTAATGCAACTTGCATGAGAATTCCAATGGATAATTTTGTTCCTCTGCACAGCAGCATCATACAATACACCTAGTCAGTACAAAGCAGGGTACCCTAAATCCTGTCAAACAAATGGCTGAATGTGCTAATCCATTCTAGTGACAGTTCGACCAATCTGTACTAATGATTAGCATACAGGTGCGTTGCTGTCATGAGAAACTTCAGCGATCATTAGATATAGATGATTAAACCTGTTTCAGCCAACCGAGGGAGAAGTGTGCACGTGCTAACCGGCAGAGGTGCATATTACATTCTGTCTGCCTTTTGGGTACAAATTAAATGTAGGCCTACTGTATGTATGTATGTATGTATGTATGTACAATAGGAAAATCTGTGCTGAATCTGTGAAACATACATATCTGTGTCTCAATGTATTATATGCAAACTGTATTTGCTTGTATAATTATCTATATCCATGTTTGCATATTGGAAGCATTTATAATTATTCTCTATGGGTCAAGTAAATTACTTATTTCTCCATTCAAGAATAAGACATAACATAAATTGGACTAACATCCGATCATGGTTTTTGTGGGGAAGTCTCTCAGTAATTATTGGGTGTTTCTTGAGGTGTATGTGGCTGTCTCTTGCACTGACACGTCCTAACCCATTGTGAGTATGAAGGAGGGTGGGTCTTGGATGCCAGACATCATGGTTGAGCCTGCTGGAGGTGTTGTTGGTCTAACTCAACGAAACCCTGGTGAATGAAGGTGCCAATTAAACAACCCTAGTGCAATGCTCATGAAGGTGTTTTTGTTGTTAAGCACTGTTAAATGTCGGTATGCTGGCTGTAGCACACCCTGTTGTAATATGTCGTAATACTAAGGCTAAGCTGTCAGGGATGAGTACTTGCATTTGCCGTTGTAGGAATCCCCAACCAATAGCACAAGGAATGTAACATCCTTCCTGTGTATGACTAAAACTAGTTTGCTTATTTGACCAATTTTGCAAATTATTAAATCCATTTTTGAAAGCTTAAGTTGTCTGTCTTTTCATGGTATGGATAATGATAATGCACAGTTTTAGGAAAATATCCTGGATGAAGACCATCATGTCACAACATTAAGTACTAGTTAGAGGAGATAGCATTAGAGGAGGGATAAGGAAAGGTAGAGAAAGGAAGAGGAAGGGAGAGGAATGAAAATTAGGAAAAGAGCTGCTCTCTGAAGAGTTGGGTCTTCAAAAGCTTCTTACAGGTAGAGAGGGTAGACCATGCTCTGGTAGTGCTAGGCAGCTCGGAACTACGAATGAGAATAGTCTAGATTGCCGTACTTGCTAAAGTCGGCAGTGCTAACCGATGCTCATTAGACGAGCGCAGCATCCTGGGGTAACATTTGCTCTTACAAGAGCATTTAAGTAGGTGGGGGCAGGACCAGCAATCACTCTGTAAGCATTATAAGTGACTTGAACTCATGGATACTGTGAGGCCACAAGGAACCCAGAGGTTCAGCTTCCTCCACAGACTCAAACTCAGTGGAAAACTTCTTGAAGCCTTCAAGACTCTCATCATCAAGGTACGATAGTTTATATATTTCTAGACAGAAAGACAGATGCTAGTAATTCTCTCTCAAATATCCTCTCTAATTATCTTACTAGTTTAGTGTTGGTTACTAATTATTTCATCCCGTTTCCCACGTCCAGAGTGAGAGCAAAGTTCAGCCCATGCTTTCAGAAGTCACAGATGCTGAGACCTCCTGTGGTAAAAATGAGGAGAAGTATTCTAGGAGATTCTCCAGTCAAAGATTTGAAGAATTCCATTGCTGTGGATCAAAATTTGTCACAGACTTTAAATTACACCGTGATTCATAACTTAGCCTATTGACTGAGAAATAGTAAAGTTATAAAAGGTCCTGTTCCTCCCCATATGTACGACAGGTCAAACTTCCTCAGCAGCACTAGAGGGAAATCCCCCTGCATCCCTCTCATGCGAGGGAGAATCCCACAACCCAAAGACCAAGACCATCACCTGCAGACCTCCACATCAGCATAGAGTAGCCTATATCAAGATTTAGACTGGACCTATCATGACTGGGCTATGGAAAAAGAGTCACAATTATTGTTATTATTATTATTATTATTAATAATAATGAATCAATAAATGTGTTTGTATTGCTACATGATGTTGTGTTTTGATCCAAAATATGCAGTCAATATACAGGATGACTGAAGCATGAAGCTTAGCATGAAGCTTAGCATGATTGTAACCCCACATGGCTGGTACGGAATATAAGGTTTGTGTCTCCAGGTGGGTGTGTAGCGCCCCTGAAGAGGGACAGGCTCAAGCACTTTTTTGGGCAATAGGTAATTTGGGCAATACTATTATTATGACCCTGTCCTGTTATAAATGTTGACACTCATTGTATTGTTTTCAAATATATCCTTGCCTCCACCTAATAATCCTACATTGCACGCATACATATTTCTCAAAACTTAAATAAATGCCAAGTACATTCATACACAGAAGCTTATATTGTTCCTTATGTATACACGCAAATTTCACAAAATGCTCAAATTTAATGCAAGAATATTTCTGTTATAAAGTCACACTTAGGCCTGATATTCAGTAGACACTCGCAAAACCACAGAACGTACTGCCACCAAATCCACAAACTATAGTTCCTGACATTTTCACCCAGAATAAGACAACAACAACAAACTTAAATCTATTTTTTTGCCAGTAACCGTGAAAATCATTAAAAATGACAGGCTTTTCTTTTTTCAGGGTCGACCCTTGAGAGACCCTAAAAGGCCCCTATAGCAATACACAAAGGGACACACGGGCTGCCAGCCTGAATGCAAGTGGACCATAGCTAATCTGATCCAGTGGCGTTAGATCACTCAGGGTTATTGCTCCGAATATTTTAAGCCTATCCCCGAGTATTTTCGCCCTGAAAAGTTGGAAGAGGTGCGCACCCAGTTGAAATGGTCCAGTTTTTTTAAACAAAACAATCTCGCCTTCTTGGCTACTTCAAGAAGAAAACTCAAGGTAAATCAATGAGTGGGTATTGCACAATGTATCGAATGATGTTGACATAATAAAAAAAAACATACCTACAGGTTACCTACCTAACTATACAACAAAACTATCTAGATAGCCCTTACACCAACAATTTGCCTACGGTGAACTGACAGCCAAATCTATCAAGTGAAGGTCTCTCTCTCTCCTCTCTCTCTCTCTCTCTCTCTCTCTCCTCTCTCTCTCTCTGTTCAGTTCAGTTCAAATAGACTTGCTTTATCACCATGACCATAATAAACAGTATTGTCAAAGCACACTTGGTGAACAAAACACATACTATATAGGGATAAAAAAGAAAACAAATTTTTCAAACTTTTCTCTTTTGTCACGCATGTAATCTTAATATCAAGGTAGATATACCTCCCCGACCTACCAATGCTGATCTCCCTTCTAAAAAAAAACCAAGCCCCCATGCAAACCTTTTCTAGCTATTGAGATAGTGCTTCAAGAATCACTGTTAGTGTTTAAGCATTCAAACTGTAAGTAAGTAAAGGGAAAAAAATCCATAGCTATTTCTGGAAGGCTTGTAAATAGCGGTTGCCAAATAATGTGATATTAGTCACGCATGTAATCCTAATATCTAGGTAGATATACCTCCCCAACCTACCAATGCTGATCTCCCTTCTAAAAAAAACCAAGCCCCCAAGCCTTTTCTAGCTATTGAGATACTGCTTCAAGGATCACTGTTAGTGTTTAAGCATTCAAACTGTAAGTAAGTAAAGGGAAAAAAATCCATAGCTATTTCTGGAAGGCTTGTAAATAGCGGTTGCCAAATAATGTGATATTAGTCACGCATGTAATCTTAATATCTAGGTAGATATACCTCCCCAACCTACCAATGCTGATCTCCCTTCAAAACATACCAAAAAAAAAAAAATGGATTGATATATCAACAAAATGTTAGAAGAATAGTAAATGGACAAATGGAAAGATCATGACATAACAAGCCTGTTAAGGTATGAACTGTAGGTATTAGTGTCTGAGCAAAATGGTGAACCACAGGCCTAAGCTTGATTAGTTCTCTCTGACTCCAAGAAGTGGACACTATGTGATTACTGTCAGTGTGACTGATTCATTTATGTTTCTTATTTTTGAGATTTTGTATTAAAGGGATTAATAAAAACCGACACTAACTGCAAAATAAAGGTCAGCCTATCCGGCTGCCAGGTGCCATGCTTACACATGTCTGTTGTGTAATTTTCCACTAATCCCTTGCCATAGAATCCCTGGCACACTCTGATTTCAATGCCAGGCTCATATGTGAGCTCATTTAATGTGACATTTGAAACTCCCTTTGTGTTGAAAGGTGAGGCTGTGTGGGCGTTTTTTGATTTTAGGCTGACTGTGGAGCTGGACTTATTATCATGACCAAAGTGCTCCACAATGCATGGTCGTTTTTGTGTTTTCCGTATTTCATTCAAGAATGTTCGGCCACAATATGCTGTTTGTAGTGCTGTATAGTAGTAGCAGTAGTAACAGTAGAACAGTAGAAGTACTAGAAGTAGTAGCAGTAGTAGTAGTAGTAGTAGAAGTCGTTCATGTAGTTATTCTGCAGACAGACGCATCTGCTTACACCTGCTGGTGAAAGGATGAAACTGAAGAAAGCTGATTACTAGGAGCGCTTGCAAAGTGTTCTGCGCTTGTTTTATGGAAATCACTAGCGTTGCGAAGCGTATTGCTAGTGTTTGCATCCGGTCAACAGAACACTTGTGCACTTGCCTCTGGCCTCAAATGTGTGTATGGGGGTGTATGAGTTTGTGTGATAAATGCGTTTCTTTATGTCTGGGGGAAAAAAACTAATCTGATAACCTCACTCATGCCCCACACCCCTGCGTTACTTGGCAACCGCCATTGACAAGCCTTCCAGAAATAGCTATGGATTTTTTCCATTTACTTACTTACAGTTTGAATGCTTAAACACTAACTGTGATTCTTGAAGCACTATCTCGATAGCTAGAAAAGGTTTGCATGGGGCTTGTTTTTTTTTTTTTTTAAAGGGAGATTGACATCGGTAGGTTGGGGACGTGTATCTACCTAGAAATTAAGATTACATGCGTGACAAAAGAGAGAAACAATCTTGCTTTCTTTTTTATCCCTATATATGTGTTTTGGCTTCCAGCTTTATGCGTCTCTCAGTTGTTTTGTTATCAACATCACCAGGGCAAAATACTCAGGACCAGCCTTAAAATCCGAGCCAACGACGAATGCACGTTCTCTTAGTTTGCCACTTTGAACTAAACTGTAAACACAACTCACTGCTTTACACTCAGTTTGCAATTAAATAATACACTTCTAGCCAAACTGTAAACACTATTAGATAAAGCCTAGCTCACGACAACATCGCATGTGATGTGGATGAAGTCTTCTTTTTTCTAGCATAAATGTTTTTGTTTTATTCAACTGCACTTTTGTTGTTTGAAGAGGGTGAGAAAAAAAACCTTTCCCCCTTATTTGTATTGATAGTGTGTTATGTTATGAATACACATCCATACCTAACACTTGGATAACTGTGTGTATGTGTATGTTAACTATATGTAGGTTATGAGAAGACTTTTTTTTTTTAAGAATTTGCAGAGTTTTGCAAGAACTGTTTGCTTTTGCAAGAGTTGTCAAATGTTTCGCTGGTTTGGTGTAAGGTTTTGTGGTTAGTGTGCTGTGTTTCAAAGATAGCACCTAAGCAATCAGAAAAAACTGTTAAAGGAAAAAAAAAAAGATGATGACAACCTGTGCACCACAACACAATTTACCGAAGGTGTGTCTCTGTGTGTATGTGTGTATGTGTGTATGTGTGTACAAAATACAAAAGTACAAAAATTACCTAATGTATCTACACTTATTAACATATATGAGTTGCCCGAGTCACATTAAAATGATTTCAGATCAAATAGATTGATTCTTCACAGTATATGTATACAATACGTTTACAGTGCATATCTCTAAAAAAAAAAAGAAAACCCAGTTCATCGCTACAGCATGTTTTAAGTTTGATTAATGGGTTGAATAACACTGCACTGTCTTCAACAGGGGCCACATTTCCACAGGGGTCACTACCCTGATAACAATGGGGCTCTGAAGAAACACAGCCACATGATGTACTGGCAATATTCCCTCTGGTGTCTTTTGCGTCAGTGACTATTCTGCACATGTAAACAAATGCTGACATCTGCTGGTGTATTATGGTATAACTGCAAAAAGCTGGGCGATCCACGCAGTGTAGTCATGTTGTCACAGTGTAGGCCAGTGTTGTCATCCTGCCACAGTTTTGAAGAGATCTGAGGCTGTGAGTTCCAAAATCAATGTCATACTACGATTATCGCAACTAACAGAGGGTTAAAAAATGATGGCTGTTGTAGTGATGAAGCTATTGGGAAAAAGAACACCTTGTGCACGTATGTCTTTGAGCACACATATCCCATATTTGAGTGTGCGATTGTGTATTTGTCTAATACAGGAGCAGGAGCATGTATTTTATGTGTGTGACCGCATATGAAAATCTAAAAGCCTCATTCATGTCCCCACACCCTTGGGTTGCTTGGTAACCTCTTTATTTACAAACATTCCTAAAATAGTCATATGCTTCTGTGGGTTTGTGGCATTCAGGCTTATTGTCCCTCAGCTAGTGAACTCAGCACAGGAAATACACCCATCGACGGATCAGATACAATTATGAGCCAATCATTTAAAGCAGAACCATACTTGCCCCCGGACTGGCCGAGACTGTGTCAGAGAAGCCCATCAGAGAAGGCATATAGACACCTTCTCCTTATTACAGGACAAAAAGATATATGAATAAAATAATCAATCACTGTTAAGAGAAATGAGATGAAACACTGAAACATTGTTCTGTCAGGGGAAAAGCCTTCTTTTGAAGGTCTTTGATGCCCTTTGGTAGCATAATTCAATACTACTTTTGGCCAGCAGGATGTACAGAAGCTATCCGGATTAAACATACCGGGTATGCTTCATATAACTGACACTGCTGGTTAATGTAACATTGAACAGTCAAAAGGAAGAAATCCATGGGTGTACAAGAAATATCATGTTCACCTTTTGAATGTTCAACAAGCCAGTGAACCACTTCAACAAAGCAAGATATCCACGAGGTACAATTGATGGTACTTAAGATAATTGTATTGTAAAAAAAAACTATTGAGTTGTATACTACAACTATTTAAGGCAATGACATTAAATGTAATATGATATTAGGTTAAGTGATGATCATTTAAATGTATTTACCCTCATGCCAACAGCAATAATAGCTCAGATGGACTGTGACTTGAGCAGTGTCTGTGTATGAGGCAGTCACGTGACTCATGTTTACTGCATATTATCTGTTGTGCCAACACTGGCTTACATGCATGACACTACACTACAATGACTACAAGGTTACCATGAGACCTGATTGATTAGTGAAAGCTACAGTATTTGAGGGCCTCATTACTTAAAGTGATATGGTAGAGTTTGTTACAAGATGAGATAAAAACAGTTACACTCCTTCCAAATGTCTGGAGAACATCCTAACACCTGAGACCTGTTGTAGCTCTCTTGTTGTTATAGTATATTGATACCTTTGTGACACACCCACACTCCTCATCACCCTCCCCCCCCCACACACACTCCTCCACATCACCCCCCCACACACACAAACACACACACTTCTTTACATACCCCCCCCCCCCCCCCCCCCCACACACACACACACACTCCTCCAGATCACCAACCCACCCCTCCTACACATTCACTCTGCTGAAATAAGTATGGACGCTCGTTCAGAAAAGCCAGTGTTTTTATTGAAACTCACATAACAAAATAACTTGGTACAAAAGGCACACCCATGTCGACCCCTTGTCTACACACTCTGCGCTCTACCTCACTTCTTTCCTTTCTTCAAGTGTAGCTGGTAGCACTGCTCACAAGCGATGGAGAGCCCCACGACCAGAGACACAAACTCCTCAAAGTTCACCTCGCCATCGCCATTAGTGTCCAGATCCTTCATGATGCGGTCCACAGAGCCTGGATCTTTCTGAGACTATACGGGAGAACAGGAGGGAGGAGGTTCAAAACAGAGATAATGGACCAGCAAGTGAAATTCCTGTTGATTGAAGCTGAACAAACTAGCGCATATCACAGACAGGGATCTAAGAGGGAGTTGGCATGTGTGTAAATGGGGTTGGGTGTGACTGTAGATATGACTGGTACCTTTAGGAATCCGGACAACTCTGCCTCCATCAATGTTTTCAGTTCCTTCCGACTGAGTGTCCCACTGTCGCCCTCCTTTGACGCGTACCGGTGAAACACCTTGATCAAGGTCTCCATCGATGTTTCCAAATCAGAAGGCATGATTGCTAGAGAGAGAAAGAGAGAGGGGGGGGGGGGATTTTCATTTGTAGAAGAAGCAAGTAAAGGTGAAACTAAGAGACAGACATACTGCACACTTTGCAAAGACAGACTACTACAGCACAGACAATGCTGCTCAACGGAGTGGGAAGGGCCTCAGTTTGCTTTGGCTTTCAGACAAAATTCTTGAGCAAACACCATTGTTATGCCTTTTATCATGTGAACCACAATACCGACAGATTATTCGAAGGCCCAGAATGCATATCATGGAAAGAAAGAAAAAAGATGAAGAGAGAGAGAGAGAGAGAATATTTTTTTTTCCACTGACGGGAAATTTAACATCATTCGTAATACTTCCAAAAAAAGAGAAACGGAAATCCAGACAAAATACAGTAAGCATAAACAGCGTCTATATAGGGATACGTGACAATCAAAGTGAAAGTTGATATACTGAACCATTTTTACGTCAAGCTTTGTTACGTTTGAATCAAAACTCATTAATAAAAAGCTGTCCGACTTTGACACTATCTAAAGTCACACACGATGATAAAATCACTGAAGCCTAGAAGCTAATCGGGAAGTCAACTTCCAAAACTGTACGACAAAGTAATTCCACATAAACTGGTTATGAAAGATTATCAGCGACTGTATATCTCCACCCAAAAAATAATACCGTTATTTGTTTTGACCAAACTTGGTAAGTGAAAATTCCAGTATGCTTATTGGATCACCTACCGATTAGAGGAAGTTAACAATCCAGAGAGTTAGAGAGGTGTGCTGCGCAGGAGTTGAGCAAATAGTTGGAGCAAGAATTTATATGGAGACACCGCCCATACCACCCTTTTGCTCCCACTCGCGTTACTCCCATGTGCGGATGCTCTGAAACTTTCATCGACGTCAAGAATGACACATAGCTTCCATTCTAATGATAGGGTCGTGTTCGGTGCCGTTAGTCCCTGGAGAGGATAGCATTATTCTGCAATCGAGATAACTCAATGTTGGCGCATTAAAAGCTGTGAATGCAAAAAATTGTTTAAGATTATACCTCTCAGCCTACTAACCTCCCCCTCTCATTATAACCTTTCCCAACTCAGTGACTCATATGTCTAGTAATCTAGCAACGAGGGTGTGCCAGATAAAACAAAATGGACAGTGAAAGAATTTTATCTTCTGAAATTCTGGAACATGAACATTATGTGCCTTCACATTTGTCACACATGCGCATATTGTTCATTGGCTCTTTCACATTTCATGCATATCATGTGAAACAAAGCACGATCCTTTTGCATGTTGCGTTCCAGTGTCTTAACCATTTGTGGGATAACATCATAGCTCATACAGGTTCAATTCTCGTTAGTGGTCTCATATTATCAGTGTCTTTAACACGGTGATAATTTCCAAAAGGGTGAGGTGTGTTTGCTTATGCATCTGAACGAGTAGGTGGGGGGTTAGGTAAGTCAAGCTCAGCATACACTTTGCAAAGGGTGTGTCCCCATTGCCATCGTTACCATATGTGTGGGTTTTCCTGCAATGTGTTCTTTCTTAGGGTTTTTAGTGTTTTCACTCTGGTTGGTTGCATTCTTATGCACCTACACATGCAGTCTGCCTGTTGGGGCCTGCGTATGTTCCTGTGTGTCTGCAGAGATGTCCTCTGGAGCCGCATACTTGGACCAAGAGCTGGTGTCTGTTCACCAGTCATTTCTACACCTTCCAATAATTATCCTCTTGTTTGCCTCACATATTCATGGCAACCATCATCTCTGACAGATGCAGTACTGTAATATACTGGTCAAACAGACTTCCTTCTCTAATTCTCAGCAGCTGCAGATGTAGTGGACCTATAGTGAGCTGGTAGTAAGGCCATGGAGTGATACTAATCTTGAATGAGGTGACTGTGATCAGGGGCGGTTTTTCCTACAGGCGGTATAGGCGGTGGCCTAGGGCGCCACTCAGAGGGGGGCGCAAAAACCCCCCCCCAAGAAGCAGTTGACGAACAGATCCTGGTCTGCTGTGGATCTTCTTCTGATTGGTGTCAGCAGCTATCACAGTCAGGGGCGGCCCTAGCACATTTGGTGCTCTAGGCGAGCTTCACTCCTGGCGCCCCCCCCCCCCCCAAATAAAAAATATTTTGTTTTCCCCACGAAAACGGAATTGCAACTTTCAAACGCTATTTTGCCCTGTAAGACTGCATTTCTTTCACATAAACACAACAACGATCGCGACAATGAACAAACATTAATTCAAGAACAAATCACTGAGAAAATGTCACGCCTGTGCTGGACTACGCTCCGGCCACGCCCCCTGTTGAACTGTTTATGGACACACACACACCTCCACGTCATCTTCCCAATCGCCTGCAAATAATGTTTTCTTAGTCTTCTGAAAGTGAATCTAAAATGATATAACAAAAGTATGTATTATCATCATTTGTTAAATGTAGCTATTATGTAGTTATTAAGCATTTTGGTGTATTTGGACAGCCTGAAAATTTTTATCCAAGATGCATAGCTCTTGATTAGTTGAATCATGTCTAATTAAACTGGCTAGCTCACTCCACCAAAACTAAAGCTGTCCAAATTTGATTACTCAAATTTTTATGACGCAAAATGACGCAAATTGCGGTACAGCTGAACTTGAACTGATGTTTCTACTGAATGGCAATAACAAGGAACGTCACAAGTCACTGGCTAGCTAGCGTTAGCTAACTAGCAAGATTACATACAAACCATTCGCTAAAGTTGACAACACTTGGATTTTTACCAGTATTCCTCATTATTGACAAGTTGCCGTGTTTGGCTTCCTTAATGGGTGTGCTATGCAATGAGTAAGGTATGTGTAGTGTTGTTGCACTGGCTATTGGCTTTATATGTGCGCCTATTTTAATCATGTCTTTTTTTGTATAATGTAGAATAAATGGACATCATTTTTTATATACCCGCCTCTGTAAAATCATTAAAGAACTATGTGACAGGGAGTAGGAAAACGTTCAATGATAAGGTACATCTTTTCTTAACTCCACTAAAGTGCCGCGGGCAATTCACGCATTCGTGAACGTTTTCTTATCTGGAATTCATTCTAGGCTAGAACAGGATTTAAGGATTTACCTTTCTCCTTGGCACGTTATTCTACATTATACATTGGAAGGTGTAGAAATGACTGGTGAACAGACACCAGCTCTTGGTCCAAGTATGCGGCTCCAGAGGACATCTCTGCAGACACACAGGAACATACGCAGGCCCCAACAGACAGTTACCATATCATCTTTCCATCAACCTTAATATGCAGCGTAATTGTTATGCCTTTCAGACTTTCGATTCCAGTCTCTCATCTAGCTTTTTTGCCGCTTACTTGCATAGCAAACGTGTTGCTACCCTGAATGTTGACGGTTCCTCATAAACGCCCAGTGTAAGTTGGGGGTAATTAAGGACATTTAAGCCATTGTGAGACGCTCATAGAGAGAAAACAGGCTGTTGCCAAGGATACAGGTCTCATGACGTTAAAGTCCATTGGCTACATGGTGAAGAGAAGAGAAACTCAAAACCACTATTATGCTCAAGAGATCATTTGAGTTGGGATACTAAGAACAGCTGAACATGAGAAACATTCAGGGGGTTAGACTAGATGCTGAGTACATACGGTAGTACTACTTAATTGCTTCAAGTTCACGACTCAAGTTACATGCACTTGGTTTTCCAAATCTGACAAAGATGACGTAATCCATTTCATTTTTTCAGTGTTTTAATTACAAATCCGCTCCACGAGTAAACAAACAAAACAAAAACGAAATCTCATAACCAAACATAAACCCTCGAAATCTCAGCAACATTTTGAATGAGACCATGTTGCAGTTTACAGATGGCTCTGTGCACTGGAATGTAGTAATCACTGGGGGCTTCAGGTGAGGGCCAAACTAAATAACCTGCTGACTGTGGCGCTCGGCCATGAGTGTGTGTGTGTGTGTGTGTGTGTGTGTTGTGTGTGTGTGGGGGGGGGGGGGGGGTTGGTTCTCATCTACCCATGATCATGGGCTGGGACTGGATGCTGATTGGATGATCAAATAACAGTATCAGTACTTCAGTTCTTCCTCTTGCCCTTGCCGCCGGTGACTTTGGCGGGAATTGCTACGGAACAGCAGCTTGGTAGAGAGCAGCTGACACTTTGTTGATGTAATATATTGAAAAGAGAGAGAAGATCAGGCTGAAGAGAAAGAGGGGAGGGAAAGAGGAAAAGAAAAATGCAAATGTTAGCACCTGTGCATAAATCAATAACACTAATGATCCAAAAACACACAGAACACTCAGAAATGGTGAAATCCGACGAGGCAGTGAGAATCACTTCGCTTTAGCTGTAGAGAAAAATGTGCACAACAGTGGCGGAACCAAATAGAAGCCTTGTTGTGGTAGAACATGTGATCCTTATACTAAAGCTCTTGAAAACTATGCTGTGCAGACTCATTAACTGCCTGCCTTCAGGGTTGAAAGTGTTCGCCTGACTAACATCTCAGTAGTCATCTCTTCACGTGACAAACTGCTGAAAGATGCATGCATTCAGGCTTTACTTGTAACCACAGAAGGGACATGATGCAGATGGTGAGGACCAGTGATATGTCGACAATTTTTATATTATCCTATTTTTTTACTTTAGCGTTTTTTTTCATTATTTGATTGATTGTTTTACCCTGTAAAGCACCTTGAGATTTCATTGTATTTTAAAGTGTGCTATATAAAATTAAATCCATTATTACTTTATTATTAAACAAACAACAAACAACAACAACAAACAAATGTTAGCGTAGGCATGTGTGGAGGAAACTCACCATGTGGTCACGCAGACACGATGTACAAGCGCAGAGGCAAACAGAGCCAGTGACAGGCACACAATAACTATGGGAGGAATGGAGAGAAAGGTCAGGGAAAGAGGACCAGAAATAAAAGAAAAACAAAACAATATTGCAATCAGTTACTATCTATATGCAAGCTGTTACTTTAAGAATATAAATTTAAGAAATGCAAAGACACGTTTAACGTTAAATGTACTTATATACCCTGCAGGTGCAGAACGACATTGACTGAGTGTTTAACAATCCCAAACTGATTTCATTCAATTTATAATGCAAGAGGAAATAACTCTTAGGAGAGGGTGTGTGCTGGCTGGTGCACCTGGGTATCAGCATGCACAAATGTGTCTTGTGACTTGTTTTAGGCTAGAATTGCAGTGAAATGCAAACTCACTTTCTGGGAAGATCTTGGCCTGGAAGCCCTTTCCAAAGACCAAGCACTCCAGGTTATTGAACGCCTGTGAGTTAAATGTTAAGGACAAATACACACCCACTTGAATTTAGCACGTTACTGAAATAAAATAGGTTTGAGAAGTAGTACACAATTCTCGTAATACATGTAATTCTATTCTACATTTTGCCAAAACAATGCCTAACATCAACTAACCACAGACATTTACCTCTAACAAACATATGCGTGTGACTTGCTCAGACAAATGCATTGCAGCAGAATTTAACTAAATAACCTGACTGTATGTCGTGGACCACTGTCCCAGCAAAGTTCTAACCACCTTCTGAATAACTACAGCCAAAATGGGTTTGTTCATCAACTCTTTGAAATAAGTCCAGGTGTGACGATTCCCTGTTACCACTTGAAAGTATGATTGGCAATATGTGTGAAGGATACAGTGAGGGAGCAGACGAAAAGCACGGAGCCCAGGAAGCCGCCGACGATGGTCAGCCACTCTGTGGACCCCAGCTGACGACTGAACATTTGCATGCCGGCGAATACCAGCACCGACAGGAGGCTGGACAGCACCAGAGACGTGCCTGTGTTCACTGCTACAACACAGCATGAGAAATGAGAGTCAGACAGAAATGATAGATGATTGCCACTAAACACAATCGGTCAGATATAGACAAAACTGACGCTGGGCTGAGAAACTCAAAATACATTAGCAATATTTATAGGGTTGTGCTGCCGTCTCCCACTTTAGTTTGACCAGACCCTTAATATACTTCTTTCAGTGTTGGGACACGTCAGTGTACGACATCCAAAAAAGTCCGTCTAGAAACATGTCCCTATGCGTAACGTTACAGGAGTTAGCTGCCAAACTAGGTTACATTCAGCTAACAAATCAATCTCACCACGGTTGTCAGAGTGTATCTCAAAGTGTCCCTATAGATATACATTTCTGTTTGTTTATGTTAACGCTGTATACAATTCAGACAAAATGAACAAGCAAACCGTCTCAAAGATGCTGGTTAGTTTCCGTATTGGCAATGCAAGTGCTTGCTCTGCAATACAAACTAAGTTAGCCAACATTAACGTTCCTGGATGTCGTATCACTAAAATAAAAATTCAGTGTAAGCTAAACGACAGCATATGTGTCTGTAGAGTAACGATACAACAAAACAAAAAGAATGACCGTCAAAACATGATTGTTCCTTTAGTTCAATGCCGTTAGCTAGCTTTGGTTAAGCTAACTTGTAGCTGGATGGCTAACGTTACTTAAATGCTTATTCGGGGACCAAATAGTCAGCAAACAACCTAACAAATAACATAACCGATAGCTTAGTGTGGATGCCTTTGCTATTCAGCCAAAATGCACCAAGGTACTCACCCATATTTAGCGTTTCAAACAACTGGATTTTTTCAAACGGAGCTCCACACGAAAAAGGTTCGTAAGGTGATGATGTGTTAAACACTGACGTGAATGTAGCCGGGTGGCAGTGGCGACAGTTCTACAAGCCACTACCGCCACCCAGTGTTTAATAGTGGAAGAGTCTCAACCCTCAAAGCCTTGTGTAGCATATAGCCTGAAAATTGATAAGGGTTTTAGCCTACAGCCTAGAGGGGCTGCATGGAACATTGATTTATATTTTGCATATTTATATTTATGTGTATGCATAATACAGCATCAATTTCCATGTGACTTTACTTGTTGGCTAAATTACGAATGGCTCAAATGCATTAGCCCATAAAACACAGAGAAAACAGCATGCTCTTTCATCCATCAACCATGCGAACTTGGCTCTGTTTCTCTCTGCAGGTTCCTCCGCGCATGCTCCCCATGACTGGTTTATTGAATTCTGTTTAAGACGAGACAGGGGACCGAAGCCGTTCGCTCACATTAGCCATTTAAGATGGATCCGTTCAAGGATCATCATGCTGCCCGACAACGGATACGGTTACACATTCTAGCGGACCAACGAGACCCTGTTTGTCGTGTTTTTCTCTTGCATCCCTCTTGCGTTGTTAGTAATGGCACGCGTTAACGAGCGACAGTACAGGTGTGATGCGCGTATAGCGTAGGTCTACTTTGATTATATCTACACAATTTATTTTCTCGGATATATCGATTTAATTAGGCATATATATCAGTAGCTACTGGTATTGTGCATTTTTGTTGTAATAAATCCAAAACAGAAACGGTTTCATCCAGCTATGGCAGATCAGGATCTTCACACATTTACCTCCATCATGGATGCTCTGGTTCGCGTCAGCGTAAGTGTGATCATACTTGACCTACATATTCTGGTCACTTGTTGTTAGCCTGTAATTTGTATTATTCTAATGTAATAGTCGGACTAATGTAATAGTCGGAGTGTCACAGCTGGTAAACACACAGCTATCACATATCATAGACCACTTCTGTCTGTTGGTGTCTATGGTTGAATTGTCATTTCCATAGACCTCGATAGGCCTATTGGTCGTTATGCTTCTGAAATGTGTTTGTGTGTTTAGCAGGAACATCCGAGTTTGGACCCAGTTACAGAAAATACAAATAATCTATTCTAATATTATTGCAAATAAAGTAATGGGGAAAAAAGGCACGGGAATGCACATTGTAGCCTACGACTTTTAGAGAGCCTACGTATAAGCATGTGGGATTCGCCCATTTGTGACTCGGCACTAGAGCGTTTTGCCCGCTGGTGAAGGCCCAGACACGTTGATATCGCAGGGTGAACTATAAGGGCCCTGCACATCCCAAGCCACACTATTCTACGCTACCATGTGAAGAAGCCTAGAATTTTCAGACAAAATTGTAGACTCGACCAATTAAGGCAAACCGTAGACATTGTCAATTATAATTAAGGGCGATACCAAAAATGTGCTGGCTGGCAGCACGGGCGTGCTGCTAAGGCGGAGTGATGCGCGTTGTCATAGAAACGAGATGCAGGCACGCGGCGACCTCGCGCAGATGAGAGACAGGGGAAAACGGGGTAGAGCGAGACAGTCCGAGCAGGGGAGAGATATGACTATAATGTTTAGGTGGCTATCCTGCAGAGGCGAAGAGGGTGGTCACATTTTCTGAATGTTAAATCGATGCGAATATGATTGCATCCGGCCTGAAGTCAACTCGTTGGTTCCCTATATGGCTAATAAAAGCGCACGGGCAAATAATGCGATGATTCGAATTCATGCTGCGTAAGAGCAAACAGGGATGCAGGGATTGGAGGTCAGTGCAATTTATTTGATCAGTGACGTGCTCTATCTATCTGGTGGAAAACCCCCGAAATAAAGACAATGAATAGACTATTTACTGGCATGGACAACGTTGTTTTGTCACTTCACACCATTATAAAATTATCATAACATTGAATGGTTTTGGAAATAACTTGGGATCATTGGTTTCAATGGTGACATCAGTGGAAATAGGAAAGCGTTGCTTGAAAGAAATATATATATATATAGTCACTTACAGGTGTGCTGAACACACCAGAATGAAAAATAAATCCCATGTAAAGAATGACAGCTCAGTTCATGGCTGTGTTCCCTGCTGGTCTGAGTCATATGTGAAGTTATAATTAGCCCCACATATGATGATCTATAATGTATGGGAGAGCCTCTGTCGCCTTTCTGTTTTAGACAGCAGGAGACATTCTGTTTCCACAGCCTTTCCTCTCCTTTCTCCCTTTTTTTCCCCCCGTGTTGTTCTCCTACCTTGTGCCATAAATCTTATCTTTTCGCTGCTGCTGCTGGTTGTGCAAACCTGTATGGTCACACTGTGTATTGGTACAATAAATTCACTGCAGTACATCTTTTGTACCTGGTAATGAGATAGAATTTGCTCACACATTGAAGATTCTTTCTTTCTTTCTTAACCATTCTCTCTCTCTCTCTCTCTCCAGTCCAACATGAAG
>NW_024880180.1:0-20000 GCF_900700415.2 Clupea harengus
CCATCCTCTGCTAGTACCTCTTTAAGTGCCACTCCAGTATAGTTCCACGCAAGTTGGCTTTCCTAATCCGCAGTCTGACACCAGGATGAGAAGTACGCCAGGAGGCTTTTCAGTGGGGAACACGTAAGCCAATTTCATACCCAACAACTCACCCCCTTTAGCAGGTCTCGATATTATCAGCTGCAGTTTCTCAAATCTAGCTTGCAATCCAATAGACACCAAACAGCAGAAAGCTTGGCAAACCCCAAAAGCTGCAAATTCAATGAACTGCTTTTGTCAACATTGAAAGTATTTCCCTATTTCACTATAGTAATTGACACAAGTGGAACGGAGGCTGATGGCTATTTTTCCACAATGTATTTCTGCAATGAGAGCCCTGGAGCCAACAGCAAGACTGCAGTAAGGGAGAGCAGAGTGGCGCAGCGGAAGCGTGCTGGGCCCATAACCCAGAGGTCGATGGATCGAAACCATCCTCTGCTAGTACCTCTTTAAGTGCCACTCCAGTATAGTTCCACGCAAGTTGGCTTTCCTAATCCGCAGTCTGACACCAGGATGAGAAGTACGCCAGGAGGCTTTCAATGGGGAACACGTAGCCAATTTCATACCCAACAACTCACCCCCTTTAGCAGGTCTCGATATTATCAGCTGCAGTTTCTCAAATCTAGCTTGCAATCCAATAGACACCAAACAGCAGAAAGCTTGGCAAACCCCGAAAGCTGCAAATTCAATGAACTGCTTTTGTCAACATTGAAAGCATTTCCCTATTTCACTATAGTAATTGACACAAGTGGAGCGGAGGCTGATGGCTATTTTTCCACAATGTATTTCTGCAATGAGAGCCCTGGAGCCAACAGCAAGACTGCAGTAAGGGAGAGCAGAGTGGCGCAGCGGCAGCCTGCTGGGCCCATAACCCAGAGGTCGATGGATCGAAACCATCCTCTGCTAGGCCAACCCAGAAAGCTGAAAATTCAATGAACTGCTTTTGTCAAACTTGAAACTATTTCTCTATTTCACTATAGTATTTGACACTAGTGGAGTTGAGGCTGACGGCTAGCAGCAGACTGGCCCCAGTGGCCTAATGGATAAGGCACTGGCCTCCTAAGCCAGGGATTGTGGGTTCGAGTCCCATCTGGGGTGAGAAAAAGCAGAGTGGCGCAGCGGAAGCGTGCTGGGCCCATAACCCATAGGTCGATGGATCGAAACCATCCTCTGCTAGTACTCTTTAAGTGCCACTCCAGTATAGTTCCACGCAAGTTGGCTTTCCTAATCCGCAGTCTGACACCAGGATGAGAAAGTACGCCAGGAGGCTTTCAGTGGGGAACACGTAGCCAATTTCATACCCAACAACTCACCCCCTTTAGCAGGTCTCGATATTATCAACTGCAGTTTCTCAAATCTAGCTTGCAATCCAATAGACACCAAACAGCAGAAAGTTTGGCAAACCCCGAAAGCTGCAAATTCAATGAACTGCTTTTGTCAACATTGAAAGTATTTCCCTATTTCACTATAGTAATTGACACAAGTGGAGCGGAGGCTGATGGCTATTTTTCCACAATGTATTTCTGCAATGAGAGCCCTGGAGCCAACAGCAAGACTGCAGTAAGGGAGAGCAGAGTGGCGCAGCGGAAGCGTGCTGGGCCCATAACCCAGAGGTCGATGGATCGAAACCATCCTCTGCTAGGCCAACCCAGAAAGCTGAAAATTCAATGAACTGCTTTTGTCAAACTTGAAACTATTTCTCTAGTTCACTATAGTATTTGACACTAGTGGAGTTGAGGCTGACGGCTAGCAGCAGACTGGCCCCAGTGGCCTAATGGATAAGGCACTGGCCTCCTAAGCCAGGGATTGTGGGTTGGAGTCCCATCTGGGGTGAGAAAAAGCAGAGTGGCGCAGCGGAAGCGTGCTGGGCCCATAACCCAGAGGTCGATGGATCGAAACCATCCTCTGCTAGGCCAACCCAGAAAGCTGAAAACTCAATGAACTGCTTTTGTCAAACTTGAAACTATTTCTCTATTTCACTATAGTATTTGACACTAGTGGAGTTGAGGCTGACGGCTAGCAGCAGACTGGCCCCAGTGGCCTAATGGATAAGGCACTGGCCTCCTAAGCCAGGGATTGTGGGTTGGAGTCCCATCTGGGGTGATAAAAAGCAGAGTGGCGCAGCGGAAGCGTGCTGGGCCCATAACCCAGAGGTCGATGGATCGAAACCATCCTCTGCTAGTACCTCTTTAAGTGCCACTCCAGTATAGTTCCACGCAAGTTGGCTTTCCTAATCCGCAGTCTGACACCAGGATGAGAAGTACGCCAGGAGGCTTTCAGTGGGGAACACGTAGCCAATTTCATACCCAACAACTCACCCCCTTTAGCAGGTCTCGATATTATCAGCTGCAGTTTCTCAAATCTAGCTTGCAATCCAATAGACACCAAACAGCAGAAAGCTTGGCAAACCCCAAAAGCTGCAAATTCAATGAACTGCTTTTGTCAACATTGAAAGTATTTCCCTATTTCACTATAGTAATTGACACAAGTGGAACGGAGGCTGATGGCTATTTTTCCACAATGTATTTCTGCAATGAGAGCCCTGGAGCCAACAGCAAGACTGCAGTAAGGGAGAGCAGAGTGGCGCAGCGGAAGCGTGCTGGGCCCATAACCCAGAGGTCGATGGATCGAAACCATCCTCTGCTAGGCCAACCCAGAAAGCTGAAAATTCAATGAACTGCTTTTGTCAAACTTGAAACTATTTCTCTAGTTCACTATAGTATTTGACACTAGTGGAGTTGAGGCTGACGGCTAGCAGCAAACTGGCCCCAGTGGCCTAATGGATAAGGCACTGGCCTCCTAAGCCAGGGATTGTGGGTTCGAGTCCCATCTGGGGTGAAAAAAAGCAGAGTGGCGCAGCGGAAGCGTGCTGGGCCCATAACCCAGAGGTCGATGGATCGAAACCATCCTCTGCTAGTACCTCTTTAAGTGCCACTCCAGTATAGTTCCACGCAAGTTGGCTTTCCTAATCCGCAGTCTAACACCAGGATGAGAAGTACGCCAGGAGGCTTTCAGTGGGGAACACGTAGCCAATTTCATACCCAACAACTCACCCCCTTTAGCAGGTCTCGATATTATCAGCTGCAGTTTCTCAAATCTAGCTTGCAATCCAATAGACACCAAACAGCAGAAAGCTTGGCAAACCCCGAAAGCTGCAAATTCAATGAACTGCTTTTGTCAACATTGAAAGTATTTCCCTATTTCACTATAGTAATTGACACAAGTGGAGCGGAGGCTGATGGCTATTTTTCCACAATGTATTTCTGCAATGAAAGCCCTGGAGCCAACAGCAAGACTGCAGTAAGGGAGAGCAGAGTGGCGCAGCGGAAGCCTGCTGGGCCCATAACCCAGAGGTCGATGGATCAAAACCATCCTCTGCTAGGCCAACCCAGAAAGCTGAAAACTCAATGAACTGCTTTTGTCAAACTTGAAACTATTTCTCTATTTCACTATAGTATTTGACACTAGTGGAGTTGAGGCTGACGGCTAGCAGCAGACTGGCCCCAGTGGCCTAATGGATAAGGCACTGGCCTCCTAAGCCAGGGATTGTGGGTTCGAGTCCCATCTGGGGTGAGAAAAAGCAGAGTGGCGCAGCGGAAGCGTGCTGGGCCCATAACCCAGAGGTCGATGGATCGAAACCATCCTCTGCTAGTACCTCTTTAAGTGCCACTCCAGTATAGTTCCACGCAAGTTGGCTTTCCTAATCCGCAGTCTGACACCAGGATGAGAAGTACGCCAGGAGGCTTTCAGTGGGGAACACGTAGCCAATTTCATACCCAACAACTCACCCCCTTTAGCAGGTCTCGATATTATCAGCTGCAGTTTCTCAAATCTAGCTTGCAATCCAATAGACACCAAACAGCAGAAAGCTTGGCAAACCCCTAAAGCTGCAAATTCAATGAACTGCTTTTGTCAACATTGAAAGTATTTCCCTATTTCACTATAGTAATTGACACAAGTGGAGCGGAGGCTGATGGCTATTTTTCCACAATGTATTTCTGCAATGAGAGCCCTGGAGCCAACAGCAAGACTGCAGTAAGGGAGAGCAGAGTGGCGCAGCGGAAGCGTGCTGGGCCCATAACCCAGAGGTCGATGGATCGAAACCATCCTCTGCTAGGCCAACCCAGAAAGCTGAAAACTCAATGAACTGCTTTTGTCAAACTTGAAACTATTTCTGTATTTCACTATAGTATTTGACACTAGTGGAGTTGAGGCTGACGGCTAGCAGCAGACTGGCCCCAGTGGCCTAATGGATAAGGCACTGGCCTCCTAAGCCAGGGATTGTGGGTTCGAGTCCCATCTGGGGTGAGAAAAAGCAGAGTGGCGCAGCGGAAGCGTGCTGGGCCCATAACCCAGAGGTCGATGGATCGAAACCATCCTCTGCTAGTACCTCTTTAAGTGCCACTCCAGTATAGTTCCACGCAAGTTGGCTTTCCTAATCCGCAGTCTGACACCAGGATGAGAAGTACGCCAGGAGGCTTTCAGTGGGGAACACGTAGCCAATTTCATACCCAACAACTCACCCCCTTTAGCAGGTCTCGATATTATCAGCTGCAGTTTCTCAAATCTAGCTTGCAATCCAATAGACACCAAACAGCAGAAAGCTTGGCAAACCCCTAAAGCTGCAAATTCAATGAACTGCTTTTGTCAACATTGAAAGTATTTCCCTATTTCACTATAGTAATTGACACAAGTGGAGCGGAGGCTGATGGCTATTTTTCCACAATGTATTTCTGCAATGAGAGCCCTGGAGCCAACAGCAAGACTGCAGAAAGGGAGAGCAGAGTGGCGCAGCGGAAGCGTGCTGGGCCCATAACCCAGAGGTCGATGGATCGAAACCATCCTCTGCTAGGCCAACCCAGAAAGCTGAAAACTCAATGAACTGCTTTTGTCAAACTTGAAACTATTTCTCTATTTCACTATAGTATTTGACACTAGTGGAGTTGAGGCTGACGGCTAGCAGCAGACTGGCCCCAGTGGCCTAATGGATAAGGCACTGGCCTCCTAAGCCAGGGATTGTGGGTTCGAGTCCCATCTGGGGTGAGAAAAAGCAGAGTGGCGCAGCGGAAGCGTGCTGGGCCCATAACCCAGAGGTCGATGGATCGAAACCATCCTCTGCTAGTACCTCTTTAAGTGCCACTCCAGTATAGTTCCACGCAAGTTGGCTTTCCTAATCCGCAGTCTGACACCAGGATGAGAAGTACGCCAGGAGGCTTTCAGTGGGGAACACGTAGCCAATTTCATACCCAACAACTCACCCCCTTTAGCAGGTCTCGATATTATCAGCTGCAGTTTCTCAAATCTAGCTTGCAATCCAATAGACACCAAACAGCAGGAAGCTTGGCAAACCCCGAAAGCTGCAAATTCAATGAACTGCTTTTGTCAACATTGAAAGTATTTCCCTATTTCACTATAGTAATTGACACAAGTGGAGCGGAGGCTGATGGCTATTTTTCCACAATGTATTTCTGCAATGAGAGCCCTGGAGCCAACAGCAAGACTGCAGTAAGGGAGAGCAGAGTGGCGCAGCGGAAGCGTGCTGGGCCCATAACCCAGAGGTCGATGGATCGAAACCATCCTCAGCTAGGCCAATCCAGAAAGCTGAAAATTCAATGAACTGCTTTTGTCAAACTTGAAACTATTTCTCTATTTCACTATAGTATTTGACACTAGTGGAGTTGAGGCTGACGGCTAGCAGCAGACTGGCCCCAGTGGCCTAATGGATAAGGCACTGCGCTCAAGCTGGCGGCCATAAGGCCATTTAAGAGGGGGGGGGAGAAAAAAGAGGGGGAAGAAGGAAAAAGGGAGAAAAGAGAGGAGAAAGAGAGAAGAAAAGAAGAAAGGAGAAAGAAGGAAGAAAATTAGGGTGTTTCCGCATCCATATCTATCTGAGAAATGCATTTCTAACTGCTTAAATACACATATGAAATTTCTGAATGTTTTAAATTATTTGGACACGCCACAGACGGGATACGAACCGACGACTCTAGGTTTCGTTCTATTCGCATCCGCTCCGCAGACGGGATACGAACCTAGGACTTTGGGGATTCTAAGTTTCGTTTTATTCACATCCTCTCCGCGGATATTTATATCAAATTAAGAGTCAAATTAAAAATTCTATAAGTGCATTTCCCCTAACTTACATAACACATAAAATTAGTATAATTGACACAATAGGATACAAATCAGCAACATAAAATAATACAAATAACAATGACATAACTCAACACCCCCACTATATATATATATATATAAATGTCTATATATATATATATATATAGAAGAAATAAATAATTATTACACATACAGAACACGAATATATGTGTATGAGACATATATATATATATATATCTCATACACATATATTCGTGTTCTGTATGTGTAATAATTATTTATTTCTTCTCCCACATACCTGTACCTGAAGGACCAGAATGTCCACTGCCAAGGGATCATTGCATGCAGATCTTTCCATCATTTTCAGTGTTTTTATAATTTGTATTGACTTGTTAATAACATGCAATGTTACTTTTATTAATGTTGTCATTGGCATCATCCCCATTAATTATTTTCAACATCATCATTATTATCATTACTGTTATTATTGTTATCAGTTTGCTGTTTTAACACAGATTGTCATTAAAAACACCCCCTTGTACAGCAACACAGGTCACAGACAACACTCAGAATCAGAAATGGTTATACAAATGTTTATTTGCCACAAGCAGACTGGATACAGGACTCTAGGCACAGATTCACTGTACATAGAACCCCACTAGGCGATAGGCATAAAGCCAACTAATGGCCAACCATGTCTAACATGAAAACCCCACACAATGTCCACACAAAAGCAAGATACGTGCCTTCCCCCCAAAAGGTATTATCAGTTTGCAATACTTAAACCACGCCCCACATATAGAATCCACAGAAAAAAAAACACTGCAATAGATCAACCCACACCAAAGAGGAGTCATCCCAATCCAGTATACAATCCAGACAGCAAGTCGCTACCGGCCAGTGTGGCAGGGACCCGCTTTGTCACTTTCAAGCGTGGAGACGGTTCTGCGCTGGTCCATCCACCAGGAACGCTCCCAAGTAGCACTCCGATGACGCGCAGCTCTCCCCCACGAGGAATTTCCAACTACAGAGGGACACAATACAAACAAACAAACACTTAGAGCAGCCCAAACGCCATTAAGTTGTGAGATCCAGTGACAAACTAAATGACCAGTGTGGTGGAAGAAAGAACCTCCCTTTTGCCTGGTAGCTGGAGAGTGTTGAGCAGTGTGTGAGTGTGTGTGCATGTGTTCTACCGGCATCTCTGTCTTTTAGGCCTTCTCTGTGTAGAGAGTTGAGGTGTGCGAGCGTGCGTCTGTTCCTGCTTGTGCCTGCCTACGTCTGTGTGGCCGGCCGGCCGCCTGCCTGCCTGCCTGCCTGCCTGGCGTGCCTGCCTGCGTGTCTGTGCGTGCCCGCTTGTGTGTGTCTGTGCGTCCTGGCCTGGGTATGTGCGTGTGTCTGTGCGTGCGTGTGTCTGTGCCCGCTTGTGTGTGTCTGTGCGTCCTGGCCTGGGTATGTGCGTGTGTCTGTGCGTGCGTGTTATACCTGCATGTATGTCTTGTAGGCCTTCTCTGTCTAGAGTCTGAAGCACTTCCCCGGCCAGACTCTGGCTCTCCCTTCTGCTGGGCTGGTGCTTTTCTGATGACCGTCACCAGCAACGACTCCACCCCGATACGGGGGTTTGACACCTGTACACACAGACACGCACGCACAGACACTCACGCACAGACACACGCACGCACACATTCAATTAGTTCCCTTGATATGAACTAAAGAGGCAGGCAGCAACAGCAACTCCAAATAAACTGGGTAGGTGTGTTACCTTCCTGCCAATGGTAATCAACTCTGTGTCTGCCATCACCTTGTGTGACTTTAAAGATGTTGCCTTTGGTGACATATGCATACACATTGTTTTTAATGCATGACAATAACATAAATGCAAGTACATGAAGAGCAGAGCATCTTCCTTGTTATATTAATAACCCTATGAAAAACACAGTGGTGGCAAAAGCCACATAGTGTTTGAAACACAGCTCATTTATTAACCACACTACATATAACTAACAGATAACATTAGCAAAGGCTTTGCTGATGAGAACGAGTGAAATTCCATGACATCAACAGTGAGAGTAGCTACCTAAACATGTGTAAAAGAGACTGTATTCATATGACTACCTCCCAATATATTCGTTTATACATCTGAATTTAAACGATCGATAGAAAATACTGATTCACAGTCCAAACATTCTCATTCTCATTCATTCATAGCCCTCGTAAAAGCCCCTTAATATAGCGAACTTCCAGTCAGATAAGGTAGTGTTTGTAACGTAGCTAGATGGCTAAATACATCGATACGACAACATAAAACAACGGGTGAAATGAATCATAACCTAAGTTATATCATACAGCACTAACAGATAACATTAGCAATGGAAACGCTGATGAGAACTAGCGGAATTCCAGTCAGCTAACAGAGTGTTTCTAGCGAAATTCCAGTCAGATAACAGAGAGTGTTTGTAAGGTTGAAAGCTAGCTAAACACAAAAGGTGAAATTAGTTCAGTATCTAACAGCAGTGTTTTACATGTGTAAATACTCACCATGTCGATAATCTGCCTCGGTTGATTCCTTAAGCATCCGGCTAGCTTCACTCTTTGAATTACCCGCCCCCTCAGGTCTAGCGTAAGCAATGTAACGTCGCCCTGCAGAATTTCTGCCGTGTGCCTGACGTCGCTCTCCAGGATTTCTGCCGTGATTGGTGAAATGTTTTCGACTGTGCGAACGTGATTGGCTCCAATTGTTTTAGAATCTGCGGACGTGATTGACTGAAGCTGAAACATTTAGCTGGCCTTGCAGTCGGCAGCTGGCGCTCCTAAGCCAGGGATTGTGGGTTCGAGTCCCATCTGGGGTGAGAAAAAGCAGAGTGGCGCAGCGGAAGCGTGCTGGGCCCATAACCCAGAGGTCGATGGATCGAAACCATCCTCTGCTAGTACCTCTTTAAGTGCCACTCCAGTATAGTTCCACGCAAGTTGGCTTTCGTAATCCGCAGTCTGACACCAGGATGAGAAGTACGCCAGGAGGCTTTCAGTGGGGAACACGTAGCCAATTTCATACCCAACAACTCACCCCCTTTAGCAGGTCTCAATATTATCAGCTGCAGTTTCTCAAATCTAGCTTGCAATCCAATAGACACCAAACAGCAGAAAGCTTGGCAAACCCCGAAAGCTGCAAATTCAATGAACTGCTTTTGTCAACATTGAAAGTATTTCCCTATTTCACTATAGTAATTGACACAAGTGGAGCGGAGGCTGATGGCTATTTTTCCACAATGTATTTCTGCAATGAGAGCCCTGGAGCCAACAGCAAGACTGCAGTAAGGGAGAGCAGAGTGGCGCAGCGGAAGCGTGCTGGGCCCATAACCCAGAGGTCGATGGATCGAAACCATCCTCTGCTAGGCCAACCCAGAAAGCTGAAAATTCAATGAACTGCTTTTGTCAAACTTGAAACTATTTCTCTAGTTCACTATAGTATTTGACACTAGTGGAGTTGAGGCTGACGGCTATCAGCAGATTGGCCCCAGTGGCCTAATGGATAAGGCACTGGCCTCCTAAGCCAGGGATTGTGGGTTCGAGTCCCATCTGGGGTGAGAAAAAGCAGAGTGGCGCAGCGGAAGCGTGCTGGGCCCATAACCCAGAGGTCGATGGATCGAAACCATCCTCTGCTAGTACCTCTTTAAGTGCCACTCCAGTATAGTTCCACGCAAGTTGGCTTTCCTAATCCGCAGTCTAACACCAGGATGAGAAGTACGCCAGGAAGCTTTCAGTGGGGAACACGTAGCCAATTTCATACCCAACAACTCACCCCCTTTAGCAGGTCTCGATATTATCAGCTGCAGTTTCTCAAATCTAGCTTGCAATCCAATAGACACCAAACAGCAGAAAGCTTGGCAAACCCCGAAAGCTGCAAATTCAATGAACTGCTTTTGTCAACATTGAAAGTATTTCCCTATTTCACTATAGTAATTGACACAAGTGGAGCGGAGGCTGATGGCTATTTTTCCACACTGTATTTCTGCAATGAGAGCCCTGGAGCCAACAGCAAGACTGCAGTAAGGGAGAGCAGAGTGGCGCAGCGGAAGCGTGCTGGGCCCATAACCCAGAGGTCGATGGATCGAAACCATCCTCTGCTAGGCCAACCCAGAAAGCTGAAAATTCAATGAACAGCTTTCGTCAAACTTGAAACTATTTCTCTAGTTCACTATAGTATTTGACACTAGTAGAGTTGAGGCTGACGGCTAGCAGCAGACTGGCCCCAGTGGCCTAATGGATAAGGCACTGGCCTCCTAAGCCAGGCATTGTGGGTTCGAGTCCCATCTGGGGTGAGAAAAAGCAGAGTGGTGCAGCGGAAGCGTGCTGAGCCCATAACCCAGAGGTCGATGGATCGAAACCATCCTCTGCTAGTACCTCTTTAAGTGCCACTCCAGTATAGTTCCACGCAAGTTGGCTTTCCTAATCCGCAGTCTGACACCAGGATGAGAAGTATGCCAGGAGGCTTTCAGTGGGCAACACGTAGCCAATTTCATACCCAACAACTCACCCCCTTTAGCAGGTCTCGATATTATCAGCTGCAGTTTCTCAAATCTAGCTTGCAATCCAATAGACACCAAACAGCAGAAAGCTTGGCAAACCCCGAAAGCTGCAAATTCAATGAACTGCTTTTGTCAACATTGAAAGTATTTCCCTATTTCACTCTAGTAATTGACACAAGTGGAGCGGAGGCTGATGGCTATTTTTCCACAATGTATTTCTGCAATGAGAGCCCTGGAGCCAACAGCAAGACTGGAGTAAGGGAGAGCAGAGTGGCGCAGCGGAAGCGTGCTGGGCCCATAACCCAGAGGTCGATGGATCGAAGCCATCCTCTGCTAGGCCAACCCAGAAAGCTGAAAATTCAATGAACTGCTTTTGTCAAACTTGAAAATTTCTCTAGTTCACTATAGTATTTGACACTAGTGGAGTTGAGGCTGACGGCTAGCAGCAGACTGGCCCCAATGGATAAGGCACTGGCTTCCAAGCTGGCGGCCATAAGGCCATTTAAGAGAGAGGGGGGAAGAAGGAAAAAGGGAGAAAAGAGAGGAGAAAGAGAGAAGAAAAAGAAGAAAGGAGAAAGAAGGAAGAAAATTAGGGTGTTTCCGCATCCATATCTATCTGAGAAATGCATTTCTAACTGCTTAAATACACATATGAAATTTCTGAATGTTTTAAATTATTTGGACACGCCACAGACGGGATACGAACCGACGACTCTAGGTTTCGTTCTATTCGCATCCGCTCCGCAGACGGGATACGAACCTAGGACTTTGAGGATTCTAAGTTTCGTTTTATTCACATCCTCTCCGCGGATATTTATATCAAATTAAGAGTCAAATTAAGAATTCTATAAGTGCATTTCCCCTAACTTACATAACACATAAAATTAGTATAATTGACACAATAGGATACAAATCAGCAACATAAAATAATACAAATAACAATGACATAACTCAACACCCCCACTATATATATATATATAAATGTCTATATATATATATATATGTCTCATACACATATATTCGTGTTCTGTATGTGTAATAATTAATTATTTCTTCTCCCACATACCTGTACCTGAAGGACCAGAATGTCCACTGCCAAGGGATCATCGCATGCAGATCTTTCCATCATTTTCAGTGTTTTTATAATTTGTATTGACTTGTTAATAACATGCAATGTTACTTTTATTAATGTTGTCATTGGCATCATCCCCATTTATTATTTTCAACATCATCATTATTATCATTACTGTTATTATTGTTATCAGTTTGCTGTTTTAACACAGATTGTCATTAAAAACACCCCCTTGTACAGCAACACAGGTCACAGACAACACTCAGAATCAGAAATGGTTATACAAATGTTTATTTGCCACAAGCAGACTGGATACAGGACTGTAGGCACAGATTCACTGTACATAGAACCCCACTAGGCGATAGGCATAAAGCCAACTAATGGCCAACCATGTCTAACATGAAAACCCCCACACAATGTCCACACAAAAGCAAGATACATGCCTTCCCCCCAAAAGGTATTATCAGTTTGCAATACTTAAACCACGCCCCACATATAGAATCCACAGAAAAAATAACACTGCAATAGATCAACCCACACCAAAGAGGAGTCATCCCAATCCAGTATACAATCCAGACAGCAACTCGCTACCGGCCAGTGTGGCAGGGACCCGCTTTGTCACTTTCAAGCGTGGAGACGGTTCTGCGCTGGTCCATCCACCACGAACGCTCCCAAGTAGCACTCCGATGACGCGCAGCTCTCCCCCACGAGGAATTTCCAACTACAGAGGGACACAATACAAACAAACAAACACTTAGAGCAGCCCAAACGCCATTAAGTTGGGAGATCCAGTGACAAAACTAAATGACCAGTGTGGTGGAAGAAAGAACCTCCCTTTTGCCTGGTAGCTGGAGAGTGTTGAGCAGTGTGTGAGTGTGTGTGCATGTGTTCTACCGGCATCTCTGTCTTTTAGGCCTTCTCTGTGTAGAGAGTTGAGGTGTGCGAGCGTGCATGCGTGCGTCTGTGTGTCCTTTCCTGCTTGTGCCTGCCTACGTCTGTGTGGCGTGCCTGCCTGCCTGCCTGCCTGCCTGCCTGCCTGCCTGTGTCTGCGCGGCGTGCGTGCCTGTCTGTCTGTGCGGCGTGCCTGCCTGTGTGTCTGTGCGTGCCCGCTTGTGTGTGTCTGTGCGTCCTGGCCTGGGTATGTGCGTGTGTCTGTGCGTGCGTGTGTCTGTGCGTGCCCGCTTGTGTGTGTTGTGCGTCCTGCCTGGGTATGTGCGTGTGTCTGTGCGTGCCCGCTTGTGTGTGTCTGTGCGTCCTGGGCCTGGGTATGTGCGTGTGTCTGTGCGTGCGTGTTATACCTGCATTTATGTCTTGTAGGCCTTCTCTGTCTAGAGTCTGAAGCACTTCCCCGGCCAGACTCTGGCTCTCCCTGCCTTCCGCTGGGCTGGTGCTTTTCTGATGTCCGTCACCAGCAACGACTCCACCCCGATACGGGGGTTTGACACCTGTACACACAGACACGCACGCACAGACGCACGCACAGACACACGCACGCACACATTCAATTAGTTCCCTTGATATGAACTAAAGAGGCAGGCAGCAACAGCAACTCCAAATAAACTGGGTAGGTGTGTTACCTTCCTGCCAATGGTAATCAACTCTGTGTCTGCCATCACCTTGTGTGACTTTAAAGATGTTGCCTTTGGTGACATATGCATACACATTGTTTTTTTTTTAATGCATGACAATAACATAAATGCAAGTACATGAAGAGCAGAGCATCTTCCTTGTTATATTAATAACCCTATGAAAAACACAGTGGTGGCAAAAGCCAGATAGTGTTTGAAACACAGCTCATTTATTAACCACACTACATATAACTAACAGATAACATTAGCAAAGGCTTTGCTGATGAGAACGAGTGAAATTCCATGACATCAACAGTGAGAGTAGCTACTAAACATGTGTAAAAGAGACTGTATTCATATGACTACCTCCCAATATATTCGTTTATACATCTGAATTTAAACGATCGATAGAAAATACTGATTCACAGTCCAAACATTCTCATTCTCATTCATTCATAGCCCTCGTAAAAGCCCCGTTAATATAGCGAACTTCCAGTCAGATAAGGTAGTGTTTGTAACGTAGCTAGATGGCTAAATACATCGATACGACAACATAAAACAACGGGTGAAATGAATCATAACCTAAGTTATATCATACAGCACTAACAGATAACATTAGCAATGGAAACGCTGATGAGAACTAGCGGAATTCCAGTCAGCTAACAGAGTGTTTCTAGCGAAATTCCAGTCAGATAACAGAGAGTGTTTGTAAGGTTGAAAGCTAGCTAAACACAAAAGGTGAAATTAGTTCAGTATCTAACAGCAGCGTATTACATGTGTAAATACTCACCATGTCGATAATCTGCCTCGGTTGATTCCTTAAGCATCCGGCTAGCTTCACTCTTTGAATTACCCGCCCCCTCAGGTCTAGCGTAAGCAATGTAACGTCGCCTTCCAGAATTTCTGCCGTGTGCCTGACGTCGCTCTCCAGGATTTCTGCCGTGATTGGTGAAATGTTTTCGACTGTGCGAACGTGATTGGCTCCAATTGTTTTAGAATCTGCGGACGTGATTGACTGAAGCTGAAACATTTAGCTGGCCTTGCAGTCGGCAGCTGGCGCTCAAGATCCAATGGACAATTGTCCTTGTGGGTAAATGTTTGGTGTGACCCATCAATGTCCCTAAATCCATTGACGCACATTACAAGAAAATAGTTTAACATGGCTTAACGTTCCAAAATTAAGATCATTGATCACCACATTTGATGAAATAGAGATCATTGATCTCCATGTTTGCCTGCCATATTACATGTCGTAGACATCATCTCCTATCAGCAAAGCGAAAGTGAAAGTGAAAGTGAAATCCAAGGTATATGTTAGTATAGCCAACGTTAGGTTTAAGCGCTGTCCTCTCCATCTCCGTGTGTGCGTGTGTGTGCGTGTGTCCTCTCCAATCCGTTGTAGGCAAAGCAAAGGCTTAACATGGTTTAATGTTCCAAAACAGCGACCACACACACACACAGTTTCAATTACAACACACAAGTTGAGGTGATTCGATTCAAGGAGGCTGCCCCTGCAAGTAAGGTTCCAGTCCGCACAGAGGAACCCTTTTAGTTTCCATGTCAGACCTATCAACCTCTCAGTGTGAAAATAAAAGGTTAATCACATATATTTGTTTTAGGGACTCAGGCTATGCACTTTCAGTACCAGGATGGCCGAGAGGTTAAGGCGTTGGACTTAAGATCCAATGGACGATTGTCCTCGTGGGTTCGAACCCCACTCCTGGTAAATGTTTGGTGTGACACATCAATGTCCCTAAATCCCCACATTACAAGAAAATAGTTACACATGGTTTAATCTTCCAAAATAGAGATCATTGATCACCATATTCGATCTGCCATCTTACATGTCTTAGAAATCCTCTCCTATCAGAAAAGCGAAAGTGAAATCCAACGATAGGTTTAAACGTTGTCCTCTCCATCTCTGTGAGTGTGTGCGTGTGTCCTCTCCAATCCGTTGTAGGCAAAGGAAAGGCTTAACATGCAAAACAGCAACCACACACACACACAGTTTCAATTACAACACACCAGTTGAGGTGTTTCGTTTCATTCGATTCAAGGAGGCTGCCGCTGCAAGTAGGGTTCAAGTCCGCAGAGAGGAACCCTTTTAGTTTCCATCAGGGGTGTATTCGTCGTAGCTCGCTAAGCGGTTTAGCGAGCTAATTTTCAGGCTAAGATAAAAAACGCCCCTCTTTTTGGTTCGTGGAAGCAACTTTTGATAAATCACCATAGTAACATATCGATTAGCACTAACCTGCTCCAGCGCAGGCTAACTTAAGTGTAGCTGGATAAGCTTGCCACACCCCTGGAAAAAGGAGGGATCCCATTGACCAAGGACTGATATTACATAGTTAGATTAGCGGAGGGAGAGAGTTCTTTGCGATCGCCAAGATCCATTATTCTTGTATGAGCGCTATCGATTCAGCCGACAAGGAATCATTAATTTACAAGACCTTCTCGAGTCATGTATTGCAAACACCACAGTCGAACATTGACTGTCTTGCGCTTTTTTGCGAGTGGTACATTTTTGTAGTGTCGGTGATGCGGAGAACAAAGCACTCATAATTATATGAGCGTTATTAGTACACCATAGCATATCATTATTGTAGAAAATGATTAAGGTGGACTCATGATAAGAATAGAGAGAAATACAGACAATTTATTTTCACTGCTTCAATTTATTGCATTTGTTATTAATACATTTAGTCATTTAACAGACGCTTTTATTCAAAGCGACTTACAAGAAAATGTAAAACTTTATCGAGGAAGGAGGTGAGGGGATTCGAACTAGCAACCTTGCAGTTTCGAACCGGTAGGGGGATCCTCTGTACCAGTTGACACTTGCCGTCAGGTATTCATACATAGATATCACCCTATAAACATCCCAACACACCTTTCTCTCACAGCGGTGGCGGTGTTGAATTTTGCCATGATTGTGGTCTTGTATTCTTCATAAGCGTTCATGTTCATCTCCTGCTCGCCAGCGGAGAAAAAAAGAGCCCTTTTCTTTGAGTTTAGAACCATTATACCGTTAGAAAATCATTGTTTTGGTGATCGACCTTTTCTGCCTTTTGAAGTAGGACGTGCACGCACGAAATTAACCACATGATTTGGATGCGGATCAGCCGTTAACGAACCGATATTTGCTGTTCTCAATCAGCTCGCTAATCTTAACGGGCTAAAAGGCCAATTGATTAACTTAGCTTCAACCCTACGACGAACGGGCCCCAGACCTATCAACTTCTCAGTGTGAAAATAAATGGTTAATCACATATATTTGTTTTGGGGACTCAGGCAATGCACTTTCAGTACCAGGATGGCCGAGTGGTTAAGGCGTTGGACTTAAGATCCAATGGACGAATGTCCTCGTGGGTTCGAACCCCACTCCTGGTAAAAGTTTGGTGTGACACATCAATGTCCCTAAATCCATTGATGTACATTACAAGAAATAGTTTAACATGGCTTAACGTTCCAAAATAGAGATCATTGATCACCAGATTTGATAAAATAGAGATCATTCATCTCCACAAACAAACAGCAAGAATTCTGGCTCCCAATGACCAGTTATGTGCCCAAGAAGCACACAGATTAGTCCTCATTAGGCCTAACAAGGTACATCTGATCTCAACTGGTGACGTGTATAAAAGAAACGTGTCCAAAGAATCATACTTCACACCTTCAACCTCACCACCATGGGCAAGACCAAAGAGTTGACCAAGGACGTCAGAGATAAGATTGTAGACCTGCACAAGGCTGAAATGGGTTACAAAACCATCGGCAAGCAGCTTGGTGAGAAGCAGACAACTATTGGTGCGATTATTCGTTAATGGAAGCAACACCAAACAACTGTCAATCTCTCTAGGTCTGGGGCTCCATGCAAGATATCCCCTCGTGCGGTATCGGTGATCATCCGAAAGGTGCAGAATAACCCCAGAACTACACAGGGGGAGCTCAATTGGCAAGCAGCTTGGTGAGAAGCAGACAACTATTGGTGCGATTATTCGTTAATGCAAGCAACACCAAACAACTGTCAATCGCTCTAGGTCTGGGGCTCCATGCAAGATATCCCCTCGTGCGGTATCGGTGATCATCCGAAAGGTGCAGAATATCCCCGGAATTACACAAGGGGAGCTTGTGAATGATCTCAAGGCAGCTGGGACCACAGTCACCAAGAAAACCATTGGCAACACACTACGCCGTAATGGTTTGAAGTACAGCAGCACTCGCAAGGTCTCCCTGCTCAAGGAAGCACATGTACAGGGCCGTCTGAAGTTTGCCAATGAACACTTAAATGATTCTAAGGAGGATTGGGAGACAGGATGTGGTCAGATGAGAAAAATCAAAGCTCTTTGGCATCAACTCGACTTGCCGCGTTTGGAGGGGTAAGAATGCTGAATATGACACCATCCCCACCGTCAAGCATGGAGGTGGAAACATTATGCTTTGGGGCTGTTTCTCTGCCAAGGGTACAGGACGACTCCACTGCATCGAGGGGACTATGGATGGGGCCATGTAACGTGGAATATTGGACTTGAACCTCATTCCCTCATTCCCTCCCATTGAAAACGCAACCTTAAGGATTTGGAGAGGATCTGCAAAGAGGAGTGGACCAAAATCCCTCCTGAGATGTGTGTAAACCTGGTGACCAACTACAAGAAAAGTCTGACGTCTGTGCTTGCCAACAAGGGTTATTCCACCAAGTACTAAGTCATGTTTTGCTAGGGGTTCAAATACTTATTTTCTGCATCAAATGCAAATGAAGTCATAAATGTTATAAAATGCAGTTTTCTGGATTTTTTTGTTGATATTCTGTTTCTCACTGTTAAAAATACACCTACTATTACAAATATAGATCACACATTTCTTTGCAAGTGGTCAAACTTGCAAAATCGGCAGGGGTTCAAATACTTATTTTCCCCACTGTAAACACACTACATAAATAAATGCCATTACAATTGTGATGCATGAAAGCACACACACACACACACACACACACACACACACACACACACACACACACACACACACACACACACACATACACCACACACACACACACACACACACACACACACACATACACACACACACACATCGAGATCATACACCACACACACACACACACACACACACACACACACACACACACACACACACACACACACACACACACACACACACACACATCGAGATCATACACCACACACACACATCGAGATCATACACCACACACACACACACATACACACACACACACACACACACACACACATCGAGATCATACACCACACACACACACACACACTATCAATGATCCCCACATTTCTCCCGTACATTTCACTGTAAGTAGGCTGTTTTTTACAGTCTTTGATTATACGTGATACCTTCTGGAATCAAAATCAGAATTTTTTGGAGAGAAATAAGTGACCAATCACATATATTTCTTCTATCGTTGTGTGGATGCAGAATATGCACTTTCAGTACCAGGATGGCCGAGTGGTTAAGGCGTTGGACTTAAGATCCAATGGACGATTGTCCTCGTGGGTTCGAACCCCACTCCTGGTAAAAGTTTGGTGTTTGTCACATCTACATCCCATAATACACCTGAACCACATCCTCCTCACCATAATAAAGGCCTAGCTGTGTGTCTGTCTGAGAGAACACACTCTCTCTCACACACACACACACACTGTGTGTCTGCTTCACCTCACCATTATAGTGGCCTATCCCTAGCTGTGTGTCTGCATGTCTGTGGCCGTGTCTATTACAGCGCACTTTACGAAGTACACTGCAATACAGTACAGTAGTGCACACTAAGCACTTACATCTGTAGTGCGTTCTGTCACTGATTAGTGTTGTCTCAAATGGAACACCTCCTCTTCCGCTACGTAGCCAAGATGGCGCCCTTTTAGGGCGAGTAGTGTCCGCCGTTTCATACTGCATTTTTTAACCATTTGCAGTACGCCATCCGGGTATGTTCAGTGCCCGGAATTCTGCTGGTTCTGTCAGTGTGAACGCCCTAAGCACTAAAAGTCAGTGTTTGAAGTGTGCAAGTGCGCGGTAATAGGAACGACCTGTAACTTTCTTTAGGTTGGTATTAATTGCGTGAAAGCTAACTCACAGACTTCCCTCAAGTACTGAGATTACAGTTTCAATTACAACACACCAGTTGAGGTGTTTCGTTTCATTCGATTCAAGGCGGCTGCCGCTGCAAGTAGAGTTTAAGTCTGCACAGAGGAACCCTTTTAGTTTCCATGTCCGACCTATCAACCTCTCAGTGTGAAAATAAATGGTGAATCACATATGTTTGTTTAGGGGACTCAGGCAATGCACTTTCAGTACCAGGATGGCCGAGTGGTTAAGGCGTTGGACTTAAGATCCAATGGACGATTGTCCTCGTGGGTTCGAACCCCACTCCTGGTAAACGTTTAGTGTTTATGACATCTACATCCCATAATACACTTCAACCTGCCTCATCTCACCATTATAGTGGCCTATCCCTATCTGTGTGTCTGCCTACCTGTCTAAATGTGTGTGAGTTACCCATGAAAGGCGTGAATCCATAGTTTCAATGTCCAACCGAGAGGTTAAGCCGTTGGACTTAAGATCCAATGGACGATTGTCCTCGTGGTTTCGAACCCCACTCCTGGTAACAATTTGCATCTTCAGATCCAGTTCACTTTC
>NW_024880181.1:0-27365 GCF_900700415.2 Clupea harengus
TGCTGACTAAATTGATGATTCACAATTAGAAAGACTACAACAACATTGCTGATATTTGGTAAGTTTACTTGTGATATGGGGCGGCAGTGGTACAGGAGGTAAAGAAGTCGTTTAGTAATCAGAAGGTTGCTAGTTCGTTTCCCTGTCGAAGTGTCCTTGAGCAACCCCTAATTGCTCCTGATGTGCAGTGTGCCATCAGTGTAAATGTAAAATGTGTATACATTGTAAATAAAAGCGTCTGCTAAATGACTAAATGTAATGTAATGATATTATTTGGCTGTTTGACTTTAGCCATACAATTTAGTCTGGCCTAGTTGCTTTGCGACTCAACTGAAACGACCAAACTCTTCTTCAATGAGAGTGCTTGCCAAATATTATTCCTATTAATATATATATATACAAAAGCAAATTCAAATGTTTTTAAATTTAGAACCCATAGAGACTCCACTCAAGTACAGTCAGGCCTGCATACAAGGTTAAATAGGTCTACCTGAATTGGTTGGACATAGGGCACATAGGCTGCATTAACATTGCAAGACCATCATAACAGATTTTAAATTCATATTAAAAGTTAATCCTTTCTTCAAATAATAAAAAAAAAAAATCTGATTGTAAACGCAATGAGAAAATTATAATCCCTGGATTAGGGTAGGTGAAGATACTGGGATACGAACCCACTTTAGGGAAAAAAATGACAAGTAATACATCCACCATCAGTATCAATATGGTATATAGACAGAGGAAGAGATAGAAGGAGAGGGAGAGGTTGCCTGGCATGGTAATCATTTATTTGAGTTATACACAGGAGAAGATGTTTAATTCCTCATGCTATTTATTCAGGACTTCCGGGGTTTGGATTAGATCAAGTTCCCAGGTTTGGGTTAAGATAGACTGCTCCTTAACTTGACTGCTGAATCGGTGTCATTGCCACTGGTAAACATAGGGCTTTAATCACCACACTGATCACACACTTATATAACCAAAGGCTTTGTTAGGCTTTGTTCCTCGCTCACAAATATACCGTCTACTGCAATGAAAGTAGGTCTTTTGGAGGTTTAGTTAGGAGTTAGACCATAGCAGTGTACCTAAAACATTCAGGCTCACTACACGCCAGCAGAACCTGCAAAACCAACTATAAGCTCTGTGCAACTCTGTTATAGTTACTGAACGAAATTCACATTAAATAGCTTTAATAGTAGTGTACATCATTCTGTGGCCATCATATTAGACAATTCTTTCCCCTTACCAATAGAAACGATCAGCTGAAGTGAAATGATGAATTATCAATTATAATCAAATTTCTGGCCTAGGAAGCATATGGTGATTACTGAAGTGTCATATCTCCCGGGATTTATAATCAAAATTCATCATATCTACAATCAGTACAAAAAAAACGTCTTAATCTCATAATGTCAGCAGACACTCTAGCAGGTTTTTCATGTGACACGTTTTCTCACCAAGAGTAAATAGATCACCTGCCCAGCTCATTTAAACACTTAAGACTTGATTTCAGCATTTATTTTCTTTGCTATTTTCAGGGATATTATAATTATTATTTGTTTATGTTATCTTATTATATTGCTTGCACTTTGTAGGCCTATAGATACTGTAACGCCGTTTCTACACCAAGCGCGGAAATTCTGCCTTGCAGACGCGGCGTGGACACTAGCAGAGTTCTAATCCGTTGTAAGGCAACAGAAACGGAATGTACGCGCCGATAATTTCCGCGCCGAAAATTCAGAAATAGACCTGCCTTCTATTTTTATTATTTTCCGCGAGGTGTGCGTGGCCCTTTTTACATAGAGTCTGGTAATGCATCTAGGAAATGTAATGGAAATTATTATATATTTTGCTGTGAATAATGAAGGAAGCAATAAATCCGATTATTTCCCAAACGTCCCAAATTTTAACGTTACTTTTCTGTTTGAAGATACGATAGTGATAGTAAGATAAGATAGTTGATAGTGTTGAAGAAAGGATCACTTTAAATTAATATATGAAATTGAAAAACGAAAACACCTGTACGACCACAGTGACGCCAAATACAATGATTACACAGGTTACCATAGTGTTATAATGATGTCATAATGCTCCGGTATGACACATCACAACCATGTTAAAAAACGACTTTAAAAGTTCATTCTAAATGAGCAGGTGTGGGACAAGGACACAAGAAAAGTATTGCTGAGTGAAGTAGTGTTTTAAAACCACAACAAGTCACAACAAAAAAGGTGATCAGGTAAGTTTCAATTAATTGGTTGATACCGTTTCTGCCCTCTAGTCTTTCTTTCAGTCTGATTTTTGTGTCCCCTGTTTTCTCATGTGGTTTTGTTTTTGTTTTGCTTTACCATAGTAAATGTATTACTGAAGGCTGTTGCATATTTTAATTCAGCCTCTCTTTATATATCTCTGCTTATTTATTGAATTAACTGTATGTATCTTGCTTAATCTCTTCTTCTCTTTAGATCTCAAGATGATTCGCACACGAGTCCATCCTGAGCCTGTAAGTCATGTCTATGGCCTAGTCTTTGTAAATGAAACGTTGGTTAAAGTAAAATGTATTAAAAATAATACATTAAGGTGTAGACATATATTTAACTTTACTGAACAATATAATCTAACTGAATAGAATTGAATTTAATTGAATTTTTGCAGCCTGATGAGGGTAGCAGCCCAGAACCAAGATGGACACCTGTGGTATGTTTACGCACTACAGTCAGACCATCAGTATAGAAAGTCTTTGGTGGTGTACTTGGTATAGAAATGTGTGGGTGCTATAACTGATCAGTAGAACATTTAAAGGATATAAACTGAATAGAATGGAAGAGAGGACTTAGGAGGGGTTTTGAATCAAATGTTTGTGGCATGGCAGGTTGCGAGAACTGAATCAGACATTCGTCTTCTGAGGACCTTCAAAAACCAGTTTCTGGGCGTAATGAAGCAGTCTCAGAGGGATGCAGAGCGGGCATGTAGAGAGGCCTCTGTGTGGATGGCACAGCAGGCAGGGAGACAAGATACCTTGGAGTATAATGTAGGTGAAAGTACTTCATAGTGTTTATACAGTTTACAATTGTTACCAGGTTAACCAGTCAATAATTGTTGACGCCATTGACACTCACACAAATCGAATTTTAATTTTTGTCCACCTCAAACAGGTTCGAACATTTGAGGGAAGTCTGTCCCCATCCTCCTCTGGTTCTGTTCTTGAGCCAGTGTGGGAGCTAATCCCAACACTAAAACCTGCGCCTAGACCCGCTCCACCTAAACAGTCCAAGCGGACCTGCGCTGTGGAAGACAACTTGCAGTGTGCTGCTGGTGCCGACATGATATCTAGTTGGCAGGCAGGAGTTCAGCTCCAGCCACAGATTGCGCAGCTTTTACCTGGACATTCAGACCATTACTCAAGGCCGAGTCCAGTGATCCACCCGTTCTCTGTCATGCCATCTCCTCTCGGGGCATCCCGTGCTCCCTTTCCTCCGCTGTCCTCAAGTCAGCCTCAGCCGGCCTCTCACTTGGTTGTTGAATTGCACACCAGTCCTGCTCCAACTGCCTCTGCTCCTGGTGTGCATCCATTCCAGGCGACTGCCCAAAGAGAGAATCGGCATCAACCACCAATTTTACAAGCACCTGCCCCGTCAACTACAGCCGTCGCTAAGGCAAAACCAAAGCTTAAAACATCAGAAATCTCTCGTGATCCCCTAGGCCCAGATCCTCTTGCAGAATATGAGAGAAGGGTAAGAGAGATGGAGGAAAGAGGCCATATTATGGACTTAATTCCAGTGATGAGAAAAAGAGAGCTGGCCACTTTGCAGATTTATCTGTTGGACATCCGAGGCCTTCCAGCTGAGGTTGAACAGAGGAGGAAGATCCATGATAGTGAGACCATGAAAATGGGGGAACTGGAGAGGGAAAAGGATGCAAACACGTTGGCTGAGATCAAACACGAGCTTGAGAGCTATAAAAGAATCCTGGCACGGGTGAAGGAGAGGGTCACGGCCGACGCTGATGCTCACCTTTTACAACAAGACTCAGAGCACACATCACAGAGTTGTCCCTCACCTGCCTCCCTTCAGAATCCGAATGAATCAGAAACAAGCCGATCCAACCCCGCTAAATGTACAATGAGAGGAAACAAGAAAAGGGAGAATATCAAAAATGGTGCTGTTGCTCGCCCTCTGCCCAATGGTTGGAAGCACGCATCAAAACCCTCTCTTTCCTCCAAGAAAAGCGATCCTAGGGTGGACTGTTCTGTCTCCAAACCATCAGCTCCTAATAGCACGTTGAAGAACACTGGCCTGTCCCGCCGGTTGTCACCACGAAGCATAAAGAAGAAGCTGCCCCCCTCCAAAAATACTCTAGCAAAGGATTCCCGGTTGTCCCATCGAGGTCATTCAAGACCCGGATCAGTTTCATCCTCTCATACAATCACCTGCACTGATTGCTCCTCTTTCCAAGACAGGTGTACTTTCCCCCACGAGTTAATATCCATTCCAGACCTATCACTCAGAGACCCATTGCATGAACCACCCACCACCTGTGTCTGTGCAACCACTCTTCGAGCCGTGGCCGGGAGGAATGCAACACACACACCACCTACTAGAGTGAGTTCAAGTTGATGAGTTTTAATTTGAACTGAATTCAAGTGGCGTGAGAACATTGATTGGACCACTGAATTGAGATGGTCTGTATTTTAAATGTGATAACATGCTACAAATTGGGTTCATCAAAAGATTCTTAAGTAGGACTGCTTGTCAACTAAGATGCTATCACTTATATGCAGTTACGTCTGAAGTGCCATAAATGAATGAAAGTTAATGAGTGGTCCACTTTAAGTGTTTCCATAGTCCTGGGTTATAAGTGTATGAGACCCCAAAACCCAAACCACATATACAGTGCCCTCCACAATTATTGGCACCCCTAGTGAATATGAGCAAAACAGGCTATGAAAAAATATGTCTTTGCTGTTTATCCTCTTGGTCTTTCACTCAAAATATTCACAAAAATCTTACCTTTTCATTGAAGTAAAATTATTGAAAGAAAAAAAACTGTTGATATTAAATAAATATTTTCCCCAAAACATGTGTGCCACAACTATTGGCACCCCTTAATTTAATGTTTTGTGCACCCTCCATTTGCCAAGATAACAGCTCTGAGTCTTCTCCTATAATGCGTGATGAGGTTGGTGAACACATGGCACGGGATCTGAGACCATCCCTACATGCAGTATCTCTCCAGATCCTTCAGATTCTGAGGTCAACATTTGTAGACTTGGCTTCAGCACATCCCACAGATTTTCTATGGGGTTTAGGTTGGGGGACTGTGATGGCCATGGCAAAACCTTTATTCTGCGGTTGGTGAACCATCTTTGTGTTGATTTTGAGGTGTGCTTCGGATCATTGTCCTGCTGGAAGGTCCAACCACGGCCCATTTTAAGCTTACTGGAGGGGGCGGTTAGGTTTTCATTTAATATCTGCTGGTATTTGATGGAGTCCATGATACCATGTATCCTAACAAGATGTCCAGGGCCTTTGGAAGAAAAACAGCCCCACACATCAAAGATCTGCCACCATACTTCACATTGGGTATGAGGTGCTTTTCTGTATGGCTATCTTTCTGTCTACGCCAAACCCACCTTTGATGTTTGTTGCCAAAAAGCTTTATTTTGGTCTCATCTGACCATATAACTCGGTCCCATTGAAAGTCTGTCTTACATTTGGCAAACTGTAGGCGCTTTAGTTTGTTGTTGATTGACAGCAGAGGCTTTTTCTGGCAACCCTCCAAAACAACTTGTGGTGATGTAGGTGGCGTCTGATGGTAGTTTTGGAGACTTTCTTACCCCAAGACTCAACTAACCTCTACAATTCTCCAGCTGTGATCCTTGGAGATTATTTTGCCGGTTGAACCATCCTCCTCACAGTGCGTGGGGTCAATGTACAGACACGTCCTCTTCCAGGCTGATTCTTAACATCTCCTATCGCTTTAAACTTCTTAATTATTTCCATTGTAGTGAAAATGGGTATTTTCAACTGTTTAGAGATTTTCTTGTGTCCACATCTTGATTTGTGCAGCTCAACAACTTTTCGTCGCACATCGTCACTGTGTTCTTGGGTCTTTCCCATAGTGATGAATGACTAATGGAATTTGGCCTGTGTCACCTCATATTTGTACGCCAGTGGGACAGGAAGTCATGGTTGACCTCATAAGAGTTCCTAGTCAAACAGGTTAACTTAAAAATGTAAAACATGACTGGAAATATACTTCAGTTAGATTTTAATTACAAGATATTTCTAGGGGTGCCAATAATTGTGGCACACATGTTTTGTGGAAAAATATGAATTTAATGTCAACAGTTTTTTTTTCTTTCAATAATTTTACTTCAATGAAAAGGTAAGATTTTTGTGAATATTTTGAGTGAAAGACCAAGAGATAAACAGCAAAGACATATTTTTTCATAGCCTGTTTTGCTCATATTCACTAGGGGTGCCAATAATTGTGGAGGGCACTGTATATATATATATATCAAACTATTTTTCTTTGGTTTTCAGGCTTCATTTGGGAGAGGAAGAGAAACAGTGAAGAGGATGAAATTATGACTGAGGAGGATCAGTTAGGGACAGAAAGAGGTGCGGAGAGGGCGCAGACAGAGAGTGACAGTGAGGACAGTAGCGATAATGAGGAGGAAACAGCAAGCGGACATGCTACCTCCAAGAGGAACCAACAGCCATACTGTCCCAAACCATCACAGACCATTAAAAAGAGCCTGAAACAGGAAGACCAAACTCAGCGCTACACGGAGTTGAGGTATTTGGTGCTGACCACTGACATGAAATTGGGATATCTTTCAAGAGCTGGAGAAAGAGGCCAAGTGGGCATACAAAAAAGAGAAAGACCAGCTGGAATTGAAGAAGGAAACCTTCAAAAAAAGTGAGAAATCAATGCTGTCAGACATGAAAGTAAGACAAAGGAGGCACTGAGAAGTGCAAGAGGTAGAAATTGAAAAGGGTCAGAAAAGGGTTGAAAAGGAACTGAAATTAGAGGCAGCCAACCTAAAAGCCTGCTTAAAAGGGTACAGAAAGGATATGAAAGAGAAGCAAAAAAGGGAAAACAAAGGCAGAAGGTTCTTAAGAAGCAACGATCAAGAGGAAGAGAAACGCAAACTTGCAGAGCAGAAAAGGTTTGAAAAACAGCAGGAGAAAACATTTCAGAGGCAGCTGGACGAGGAGAGAAAAAAGAGTGAAGCTGAAATCATGAGAGCACATGAGAAGGGAAAAAGGACGAGAAGGAGAGGGAAATGAATGAGAAAATGCAGATGGAGGAAAAACATGAAGTTGAAGAGACAGCTTAAATATGATGAAAGGAAACGTAAAAACAACAGGAGATGGACTATAAGAATTGTCAACGTGATGAGTTGATTGACAAAATAAGCGCTGCACCACGACGTTTTTGCCAAGCCGTGACCAAGCTTTTCAGGCCAAGTTTTGGAAAACAAGTAGAGAAAAGGTTGAAGGAAACACAAAAGGCAGAATTGCTGAGGTTCCAGCATGAAAAGGACTACATGAAGGAGGATTTCGAGAGAAGGGTAAAGCAGACACTGGAGATGTATAAAGTGGAGGAGGAGAGAAAATGGTGTCTGGAAGACAGGCAGAAAGTGCATGCTGCCGAGAAGGAGGCAAACGAGTGGAAACCGTAAAATGCGGGTTGGGCTGTCAAAGGTGAGGGGCAGTGCGAGTCGCATCAATATGTTTTGAGAGGAGGCGACAGGACACCAAGAAGGAGCAAGTCAGACAAAGGTCAGTAAGATGGCTGGTCGTGCAATACCTCCTTAATAGACATTCAGGCTCTTAGGCTCGAACAAACAAACAAACAAACAAACAAACAAACAAACAATCAAACAAATTAATAACAATACGAAATATGCTTCTGACTCTCATGATTAGTGGTTCAAAAGAAGCAGAGAAGTAACCCAAGGGGGAGGAGAGCGCATCTTCACAGGAACTGCTGTCATAAAGCTCTTTTATATGAATGGGTTGTATGAGAAGTGCCAGGGCATTGTTACCAAGGTAAGACAGATGTCCTTGTTATTTAAAATCTAGAGCAATGATCTGGACTGGGAGTAAAGTAGGGGTTAGGTTTGGGCAACACCATTGTCTACAAGGTTAAGCTCACATGATGCCAATAGCATTTGCACATTTAAACTGTCTGACCAACAAGGTCAAAGTATAATTATAGGATTGAGTACTGCCTGAAGTTGTTTAAAGCACACTTTAAAAATGATCCTTGCTTTCATTCCATGCAGGCTCACACTAAATGTGTCCTGGCCACACAAACGAGTATCATACAACATAGCAGCCAAGAGAACACCACTGTGGAAGCAGATCTTTCAGACCCAGCGGGAACTCTCCAAACTAAAAGGTAGAAATTGAACTGAAAAGGTAAAAAGGTAGAACGATTAAAGTGACGTTTTAATTGCTTACATCAAATGAAAGAGTTGATTGCAAACGTAAATGGTGCTTGTTTCAGTGAATATCTGGTCTTTGTCTTGTATAAATAGATGTTTATAACTATATGATCATGGTTAGATATGGCAGACAAACTTTTCTTTGATGAATGGAAATTGTCAGATGTTTTACCCTGCTACAGTCTAGAGAAGACATGAATGATGCTGTGACACTAATGAGCTCGACTTTTCCTCTTTCAGCTTCTCTCGAATATCGGCCATCCGTCTGCTGTCCCAGCACCTGCCCAAGGAGGACGGGTTCCCCAAAAGCCAGGGTCCTCCCAAGGTTTCTTTTAGCTTCTGGGAGTTTTTCCTTGCCACTGACGCCTATGGCTTGCTTCTGGGGCATGAGGAGTGTTAATTTCTATTTTATACATAATGAAAAAAAAAAATTATAATTAAAAACATACAAGAACTTTTAACATTTCAGCTGTTCTTTATTACATTGTCAATGAGTTGAACACAAACTAATGTACATTTATATTTACATTTATGCATTGATCAGATGCTTTTATCCAAAGCGACTTACGGTACAGTAAGGGAGAGCCACCTGCCTGTATGGTGGTGACCCACCTCCTGTATCTGGGCAACCATACACATCTTTGTCTGTCATGTGACCCTACATTTAGTTTGCACTTTTTGTGGGAGAAAGAATCATTAAAATCTTGGTGGTACAACAGTTTTTCTCAGACAGCTAACATGGGGTAAATTGAGACCAAATTGGGACCCCATATTTTATTGTCTATTTGAGTTTGGCACACATCCTGAACTTGTGTTGTATGCATTCATTTATTTGTCTCATATTCCCTTGGCTATAGATTACCCTAAATGAAAAATAAAAATACATACATCTTACCCCACTCTCCTCCACGGATATCTGTAGTGGCTGGTGGTTGAAAAAGTAGGGGAGGAAGGAAGGTGCGCTTGGTGAATCTTGGTGGGGGGTGGAAGTGTTTCCGGCAATTGATTTTGAAAACAATTCTGCAGCCCCTGTGGTTAAAACTCCGGTGTGGTCTATACATGGGAATGCATTCTGAGCTGTAAAGTCAGTAGTGTTGTGAAGGAGCACTTCATTGTTATCAGAAGTTCCTAAACTCTTAATTAGACATGCAATTAGACAAAAGTTAGTCTGGAACTCCATCAAGGGAGTGGACCTTGTATGGGACATCACTCTGAGCGCTGATGGGGACCAGACTGAAGATGGCAGGACATTACTACTGTAAGTCTCCATTACCCTAACAGTGTGTGGGCGTTCACAGTGTTACAGGGTCGTACAAAAACCTCCCTTCGCCAGATCATACGAGTGCACAGCTGCAGCTGACACCTCCAGCAGGTGAGAGAGGAGTCCAGACTGAAGATGCAGGAGATTACTACTGCCAGAGTTACAACAGTGGTCCCACGTTCACACAGTGATAAAGAGCTGTACAAAACCTCTTGTGTGAGAATACGCATGACTGCACTACTGCAGTTGAAACTTTCAGCAGGTGTTTTGAGGGGGATTTCACTGAGTGTGAATTATGCAGTGGCAATTGGAGGTTGGGGGGGGGGGGGGGGGGAGCTTTTTCTTCCGAGTACAACACAGTTTAAAAGTACACAATGTGTAAATGTTGCAGTGTTTCAACCCCACAAACTGTTCCTTTGCCTTCTTTGGGAGGGTCAATGTCTTAAATGGGGAAGTCAACCTCCACCCTAACCCTCTTCTGTAACTGAAGCTGAAGATGCAGGAGATCACTGCTGTCAAGGCTGCCACTGGCTGAAGATGCAGGAGATCACTACTGTCAAGGCTGCCACTGGCCCGGGCCATAATTGTGTCAACATCATGTTTTGTCATTTTTTGTAGCAAATTTAATAATGGGGAAAAACGTTGTGTGGTTGAATAGCATGGATTTGTTTTGATAAGAGTGTTGGCAGAGGTGATTTGTACAGTAAAAGAGAATACACATGACTGCACTACTGCAGTTGAAACTTTCAGCAGGCGTGAAGGGGGCTGTTCACCGCTGGAGAGGGCATAGGGGCGCAGACTTCATACTGAAGCTGTTCAGAAAGTTCCCTGAGGCAGGTCAGAGATGACTGCATCTCTGCAGTATTGGTTTATCTGTTTAAAAATTATAAAACTATACATTTCATTCAAATATCACCAAGCGTATTCTATCATTGTGTCAGACATAAGGTTTATAAAATAAAAAATAATATTCATCATATGTGTGCATCATGACTAATGATGTGGCAGGATGACTAATGTCATCTAAGAAATTATGTACATTAAGATGATCTGCATACTGGAAAATGGAATGGAAAATAATCTAATAATCCTTGTAAACACCAAATGCATGCTAATAAAGATGATTTGAATAAAATAGAATTACACAATCATTAAAATACTCTAGTGCAGGAGGAACTTAAAATACATTGTTTTGGAAGGAACATTTTTTCCCCCCCAAAACAGCACAAAGAAACAATTTTTATAATATGTCCAATTGACCTCAAACAACCTGGTGTCACGTCTGCCCTGAATCCAGCTCCGGCCAACGCCCCCCCTTTTGACTTCAACTCACACACCTTCCCTATCCTCTGATGACCTGCACCTGCCAGCCTCACACACCTTCCCAATCACTTGATTACTGATCCCACAACCTGGCACTCAACTTACTTAAACTACTCACTCCCTAAACTCCCTTGTCGGTTCTCGCTTGACGCTCATATCACATATGGATTATTCCCCAGTCGACACAAGCGCCAGATCTCCACTCTCCGTTTATCGCACAAGTTTATTCCGCGACTTCCAGGCCGTTTAGTCATAGTCTAGTCCCGCGCTCCTGCGACGTTAAGTTTCTGTGTTCCACGACACCCAGGGCGTTCTATTTCTAGTTTATTCTCAGTTATCCCCTGTCTTACTTTTGAGTGTTGTAGGTTTTGGACTTTGATCTTTTGTGCGTTCTATTTTTCAACCCAGTAGAACTTCTAAGCTTTCATCCCGTTTTGGCTTTTGAGTTTGTTCCCGTTTTCCCCCCTGTCCCCTTGCTGTGACTGGTTTCAATAAACTCCCAACTCCCTTCAGTCTTTGTGTCGTATGAGGTCTGTAACGCATGGCCTGATACACATGTAACCCCTCTGAATATGTCTGCGTTGTGTAGTTGTTTACATAGAGAAAGCCGGGAGACGTGGGTGAAGTTCTCCAGTTTATTCACCTGGCACAAACAATATCACGGGACTCCTTAGCACAGCAGCATGGGACACCTTACAGTGTGCTAATCGTGACTATATCTCCCAAACTCTGAGGAGAGCCACTCTGTACAACATGCATAACCCCTAGAGGCCACTATTTCCCCAACAACATGACGTATGCACATGCTCAGTGTGATTTAAATAGCACAAAAGGATGGCAAGTGGAAGAAACCAAATCTTCACTGTTACATTCTCCCACTCTTAATTCCACTTGCACATAAAAACAAATCATCCACACCCCTGCATTGGACAATCTCCAATGACATTTAAAGCTTGTAACAAAAAAACATGAAAAACATGCCCAGGTACCAACAGTATGCCTAAACACATTCCATAACACCACCTCTTCAGGTCATCACATTATTTTACAATACCATTCGTGAATTGAAATAGGTATCCCCTTGTATACCTCTTGTCAACCAAAAGGCTGTTCATTTAAGAACTCACTTAGAGTCGCGCTATTCACAAACTCTAACAATGAAGACCTATAAAGTGCCATTTACACTTCACACATCCAATTCACTGACATGCACACATAAGTGCACCATATCAAAACCACAAAAATAACAGGCCACAGTATCAAAATCAAAAAATAAACAAAACAAAGGATAGGAAGTAGGAAGAGTCTACCCCTAACCAATAGTTCTGACACTAAGAACTGAACCAGCCCATTTCCTGAAGCCTTTGTGCTTTTGAACTGGTCTGGGCTGACATGTTGTTAAATTAGCCTATTTACAGGCCTAATGATACGACCTACCCTGGACCTACGTGTAGAAGGTGTCAGAAAGGTGCTGGGCCTGTGTGGGATCAGGAGGACCTAAGGGCTCAGTGTGGGTGTTTGGTGCAGTAGGACTCAGACTGTCTACATCATGGGCAGTATCAGCATCAGTAGCACAGGTCTCTCGATCCTGCACAGGAACCGGCAACTACATCACTGTAGGATACAGACTCATGGTCGGCTGTCAACTCAGTCATTTCGTCATCCTGCGAGAGGGCATCGTTGTCAGGGCCTTCCAAGTGAGTGATCTGGCTCCTCGACAGAGATTTGGGACAACCCATTCACTAGTGCGGACAGTCCTGTCGTTGCACTCATCGGTGTCATCATCGCATTCAACACTGCAGGTAGAGACCAAAGAGACACTCTCATCTTCAGTTTCGGGCATGACAGGGAGAAAATTGACACACAGGAGCATGTTTACGGTGGACTACTTTAGTCTGTCCTGTCACTGGGTTGAGTATTTTGAAGATGTGAGTCTTTGGGTCACAGTCCCGTTACAGTGTAAATTTACGTTCTCCCCATTTGTCTGCCAACTTTCTTTCCGGCCTCTCTCGCCCTTGTTAGGCAAGCAGCACTCTGTCGCCGCACACAATCTGGCCACCTTCACTCGCCGGTTGTAGACTCGAGTTTGGTGTCTCTGCTCTCTGCTTGTATTCTTTTCAACGAAGCAGCATCGCCTCACGGAGATCCTTCTGTAGTGAGTCAACAAACTTTGGGTAAGGGGCATCACTGTCTTCCCTCAGCACAGACTTGAACATCACATCCACAGGAAGCCGTGGGATGCGGCCAGGGGGCGTGTCCAGACATTTTTGATAGAGGTGGCACAAGGGGGGCACTGACGTATGCAGGGGTGGCAATGAAGTGTGAGCAGGAGCGGCCTGCGCATATACACTCACGTATGCCCAGGGGTGCAAACTCATCAGGGATGAAAAAAGGTGACAACGATGCGAACCCCCTAGGAGGGTCTGGGCCCGGCATGCTCCCCGGGGGAATATATTTATATATAAGAACATTTGCGCATTTTAAAGTTCAGTGCATCAATCTGGTGCACTTTGACAACAAAATTATGAGGCTAGATCTATGAATAACTTTGTTGTAAACAATTTGTGCTCTGGTAACAGTTTCATCATAAAACATTCCTGTGTTGAATGTTGCACGGGCACAGGCCAACCCAACCACCCACCCCAATACCCTCCCGACCACCCACTCCAGTCCACTTCACCAAAGCACATTACGTCACAGATCTCCATCCAGGTATTAAGCACAAAAAAAGGGCAACAATAGGAACAGAAAATCAACAGAGGCTGCATCAGGCATGGCCTAGCTTCTCCGTGTTCTTGAAAAACTGTGACAGTGGGAACACATATTCTTTTCCCTTTACCATTACTCTTTGAGTCTAGCTTGTCAGGACAAGGCCCATTTGCACCTGACTCCTAGTTTGAGCCACAGTAATGGCATCCTCCTAAAATTCTCTCATTCTAAAAACCAAACTGAAATAGGAGAGTTGCAGTGAAGCGCCCGGCAGTAGAAAACAGGTCATACACATTACCTCATGAAAAGTAAAAAACAAATAATGATAAAATCAATATTAATATGTATCTACTGATCTTTACTTAAATTAATTTTTTTGTATGATTCCGATCATTTTAAAATCAAAATCGCTGAATTTGACCATGTGCTTTTCAAACAGAGAGGCGACTCGCGAGGTGAGGCAGCGACGAGCTGCGCCTCATCTCAGATTGTGCAATCCCTCACACACTGGGTTGAGCGCATGACTTTCGCTTTCTCATTGTTTGTCATCACTGAAATATTTGTAGACACTTTTATTATGTCGTTTGTATCCATATAATAGGTAATGTAATGTAATGTATTTCACGTATGTGAAGAAGCTATTTAGTCTTGCTGATCTGTCATAAAACCACAGTGAAAAAAGCACATAGGGGAGGCAAACCTAACCTCTGCCTCAATGAAGGGGGCGTGCGATAGCCTGGAAAATGGACTTCCAATCCAGTGAAGTGATAGATAAATACATAATGGGGGAGACCAATGCCAGAGCTAAAAGGTTTGCTTCAAACGACAGGGACAGAAGATAACTTTAGCAGCTAAACTCCCGGACCAAACTCGGCTGACGGCTATGTCTTTTAAGTAAATTAAAAATTTCCGGCGTTTTCCCGCTTAGATTTTTCAAAAGTTAGCGAGAAAAAGACACTGTACTATCCGATAACACCGTTATTGTAACCAGCAAAAATAGTTGATGTGATTTGCGAGGCGTCTGTCAGCCAACTGTCTGACATTAGCACGTTAGCCTACGTTAGATAGTATAACGTTCTTGCAGCGTACCAACGCCACACGTTACCGTAAATGACTGGGCATATAGCCAATCATATTTTAAGATATTGGGGTGGCACTTGGGGTGGCCAATCAGATTTCAGGGGTGGCCCGTGCCACCCTAGGCCACCCCCTGAACACGCCAGTGGATTGCGGCCAACATGAGGTAGAATGGGGCAAAGCCGGGTCGTTTTGTGAATAGTGCTGTTGTACATAAAGGTCAAAGTGTGCAACATCTGGGGCCAAGACTGTTTCTCTCTGGGCGGGGAGCACTCTGATCATGTTACCGAGGGTACGGTTAAACCGCTCGACAAGGCCATTGCCCATATGGTGGTAGGCAGTCGTGTGGGATTTTTCTCACACCCGAGATCTGGAGGAGTGCCAGCGAATCAAATCACTCTCAAAGTTTGCACCCTGGTCAGAAGTGAATGCGCTCAGGAAAGCCATAGAAGCAGAAAAAATTGTCCATAACTTTTCGAGCAACATGTTTCGCCGTCTGGTCTGGGCAGCAGAATGCGTGGGGACAGCTTTGTGTAGTGGTCGGTCACCACTAAGACGTCGATTGCCCTGCCCTTTGCAATCCTCTGCAGTCCAAAAATCTAGTGGCGCAGTTGTCTTTACGCTCTCTAGAGGAGCTTGGCCGTCAGGCTCTGGTGTTTTGCTCAATTACACATCTGGTGCAGCACTTCACATGGGGGGCCACATCACGCTCCATGTTTGCCCAAAAACCTGGGTGCATTGTTCGAAGCTGACCCTGGTGACAGCATCCTCATGGCAGCCTCGCAAGACATCTGACCGTAGAGACTGAGGCACAACGTACTGAAATCTCTTCTTACCAGTAGCTAGATCTTTAGACACTCTGAATAAGATTTCTTCTTTTAAAGACAACTTCTTCCCACTGCTTTAAAAGTTTCAGTGTGCTCCAGTTCTCCTGTGCCCGCTCACGCCTGGAAAGGCCGTCGTTTCCGCCCAACATAAAAAAATGACAACGGGCAAGGTCAGCATCATCACGCTGTCTGTCCTGGTTAAACAAAGCTTGGGCTTTGGTCAAAATATGAGTAAGTGAATTATTATCAGTCCATGCCCGTGAATCTGTGGCCCTTCAAAAAAGTGACTAAATTTTTCACAAACTGCCCATTTCAAAGCAAAAAATTCAAGGCGGTGGGCTGGATAGTTGCTCTGAGCCCTATTCAAAGTCTTGCTCGCAAAGGCTATGGGCGGGCCCGATCTTCCCCTGGCACAACCTGTGGACAAAACGGCACCTAAGCCATCAGTGGAGGCATCAGTGGAGAGAATAAAAGGTCTTGAAAAATCAGGGTGTGCCAGTATGACATTTCGAGAAGGGCATCTTTAAGTTTCTGCAAGGCCTGTTCACAGTCGGGTGTCCAGTCAGCAGCAGTCAGTTGACTTAACACAGGGACTTTTTTCCTCTTGCCTCCTCTAGTTACCCTGAACTGTTTTCTCCCAGCAACAAGGTTGAAAAGTGGCTTAGCTAAGGTGGAGCAATTCTCAATGAAAGCGCTGATACCACATAACTAGCCCTAAAAATGACTGTATCTTTTTGGCATCAGGAGTCAGCCCATCTGCTCTCATAAGATTTGCCCTGGTTACACTAGTGACTGCCTCCACCTTGGACGGGTCAGTAGAGATACCTTGACTGTTTATGACATGCCCAGAAAACGCACAGAGCGCCTGAGGAGGAAACATTTTTTAGGGGCAAGCTTCAGATTGTGTAAACGCAGCCTCTGGAAAATCATTTCAATCCGTTCCAAAGCAAGTTCTTCACTTGGAGCAAATATCATGAGTCATCAAGATAGCAAAGCAAGCTCATGAAATTCTGGTCACCCGAAGATTTTCAACATCATTCTCATGAAACTTGCAGGGCTGTTTGAGAGACCCTGAGGGAAGTCTATTGTACTCATGGAGTCCGACAGGAGAGGAAAAAGCAGTGTACTTTTTTATCGTCTTCATGGAGAGGAACATTATAAAAACCAGAGGTGAGGTCCATTTGTGCTAAAAACACATTGCCACCTAAAGCAGCAAGACAGTCTTCTTGGGTGGGGCAGTGGATGCGCGTCTTTGACTGTGCGGCGTTAGCCACCGAAAATCTGTACACAGCCTCAGATCGCCATTTTTCTTCACACAAGAACCAGTGGGGGACGCATATTCACTTGTAGATTTCCTAATAATCCCTCTTTCTTCCATCTCATTCAAGACAACACGAAGCTTCTGGTAATCTGCAGGAGCGACTCGTCTGTATGGCAATCTAAATGGTTGTCGTCCATCAAATGGATACGGGTGTACAAAATCTTTCACCTCACCACAGTCTAAGCCTGTGCTTGGAAAAAATGTCAGAATAAGTAACTGCGAGTTTGCACATTTCAGCTTTCCAACTGTCAGACACTTCACAAGAGTCAATATCCAGATCATTGAGGCCATGCTGTTTCAACGTGTCAGAGAATCTAGCACCTGGGAACCTGTGTGTTGCTGTCAACGCGCTGGCCATTGGACACAAGGTGAGGACAGCTGACCGTCTTGCATGTCTTCCAAAGCTAAGCAGGAATGGACGTCTGCCACCTTCCGCATTTCTTCTAAGAAAAACAGGCTTTTCTGTTGGATTCATTATTTTCAGAGGCACCCAGCCATCACCCATAAAGGAGTCACAACACGCCCCACAAGGATGTTTCTCGGGACTGACCGTGATGTGGTCGGCTCCAACTATGACTGTAGAGCCGGGTGGGCCACGTGAGTTTGCTGGCAGACCAAATGCTCATGGCCCGGCAGAAGAGTAACGGCTTGGTGGAGCTTTACTGTGCCTATCTGTCGGGGGGGACTCCACCCTGCCACTGGAGTCCCTGGCAACAAGTCATCTCGGTCACCTCCGACACCAGAGCTGCCCTGTGTGGAGACTACTTTCCAGTACTCATCACTTTCTTTGAGCTTATGGGTCAAGAATTTAATCACATTCGTGCCAATAATCAAATCATCAATCTGTCCGGGCACTACTAGTGTGGGCACAATGACGGCACATCCATACAGGTTAAGGCGGAGGTCACATACTCTCTTTGGATAGACAAGTTTCCCTCCACAGCCCACCAAAACAATGGTGGTGTTTAGGCTTCACATCACAATCCAATGAGCCGGCATCAGTTAATTTTCTCTCAATGTCTTCACTAATGGTGCACGCCATAGATCCAGTATCAAGCATGGCTTTCACAGTAATTGATTCATTAATAACAACAGGGGTATAAACAAACTATCACTTGTGAGTAGACGTAATGTATTCTGCATGATGACTGTGGCCGTGCTAGGCAAAGACTGCTTAACTGATTCAAAACATGACCTTCAAGTCAACAGTGTGTTTGAGGGATGCATTAGAAATGCCCTACACTTCCCCTCTCCGAATGCAGGCTATCTAGTTTAACTGGGGGGACGGCACATTGGGAGGGGGGCGGCTGGGGAGCAGAGGGACAGGACTGTCTCATGTGACCAGGCTGGTGACAGGCAAAGCACAGACGGTGGGTTCGGCAGTGTTCAAGGGTGGAGTGAGAGCCCTCACTACATATGCAGCATCTGTCACGGCCCCTCCTAGTGTGTTGTGGAGCATTGAATGAGTTAGTAGCACACAGGGCATTGACACTTTCAAGAACTTTGCTGAGCATGTCAGCCATCCTGTCTACACTAATCTGTGAAGTGGGTACAGTTGCATCAAGACGGGCGGGGCTGTTCTATTTTTTGTTTACAGGATTGCAATGCACAATCTGGACTGTATTCACTGTGACTCTCTTCACTGTTAAGCAATGAACGCTGCATTCTGCCTGGGTAAGAAACTGACCTCAGTGCGCTTGGTCTTCATTTCACACTGATGCTCATCAATCCTTTCCTGGACCTCCTTGGACGTCCACTGTTCAACAAGTTTACTCTTGAACACCATGGCAAGGGACTGATCAGGGCAGTGGCGCACAAACATCATTGCTACCTCTTTGTTCACATCCTCCATTCTCTGGCCCTGGCGCCTCAAGCCCTCGTCAGCGACATCTGCTTGCTTTGTTTAAGCGGACCCAGTAATCAAACGCACTCTCCCTATGTTTAGGTAGTGTGCTGTAAAACTCTGCAAGCGGCATGCAAGAATATGAAATGTCACTGAAGTGCTGTTTGAGAATGGCATATATAACTTCAGGGTGTTGATTTGAATCACGAGAGGGGTCGCTTCTGAGTGCTATCTTGACCACATCCTTAGCTCTGCCCATCAATTTACTTAGTATTTCATCCGCTTTGTTCTGCATTAGCAACTTTTTTCTTTTTAAGAAAAGTGTCCATGAGATCCACCCATTCACTCACTGTGTACTTGTCTGTGCCATCGCCACGGAACATGGGCGGGTCTTTGACTTCTGACTTCAGCACCACATTAAGCTGAGACATGTCTACCGTAGTGCTCTGGGGCTGGCGGCTACCGCCATTATAAGTGTCAGGAGTGAATGCTTGTGTACCTACATAATCTCTGTCAGACAATAAACGGGCTGTGACAGTGTCACCAATGTGTTTGCCTAACTCAGTGATCAAAACACCTAAGTGCTTCAGTGTGTTCTCTGTCTCAGAAGATGAACTTATAGGGGTGGATGTTAGGGGAGCTGGGTAACTGTTGGTGAATAATTCACTACCTCCACATGCACCCATGTGCGTAGTATCTGCACCAAGCACATCTATGGGGCCAGGGTGGCACAGGTAACTGCCCCGGATAACGTGGCTGAGCCCTCCCACGACTTATCCCAGGAGTAAAAATTGCCCTCCCTGCACCCACAAAATCAGTGGCTCTCCCAACACCCATTAAATCCCTCGCCCTCCAACACCTAGGTAGTGGAAATCAGTATTATCCATCACTAAATACAAGTAAAGATAAACAAAAATACTGTGGCCAAAAAAATATATAATCAAACTCCACTTGAACATCAAATTAAAATTCCCAGTTGAAAGTTCAATGCAAAATAAACTTTAACATTACGTTTCCATCAGATCCGTGACAATGTGAGCGAAATAGAGAAAGTGCTAGCTGCACCGTCTGCATCAAAGTTTCTAGCTTGCTAGTAGCCTACTAGGTCACGTTAGTTTAAACTGCGCTGCCTGCTAAGTGATCACAAACCAGCTAGCGTTGGACTCCAGCGATGTCGGGACGACCCAAATCAATGCGATGTCCCACGGAGATCAGCAAGCGCTGACGTGATGAAGTGTCGGGTCACGGCACCAATGTAACCCCTCTGAATATGTCTGCGTTGTGTAGTTCTTTACATAGAGAAAGCGGGAGACGTGGGTGAAGTTCTCCAGTTTATTCACCTGGCACAAACAATATCACGGGACTCCTTAGCACAGCAGCATGGGACACCTTACAGTGTGCTAATCGTGACTATATCTCCAAACTCTGAGGAGAGCCACTCTGTACAACATGCATAACCCCTAGAGGCCACTATTTCCCAACAACATGACTTATGCACATGCTCAGTGTGATTTAAATAGCACAAAAAGAATGCAAGTGGAAGAAAACCAAATCTTCACTGTTACACACACATGGTTTATGAATATGAAAAAAAAGGCAATGAAAACCGAACTGTGTTTGAAAACTGAGTCTAGAGCAAAGTCGAAAACGTGATCATCGTTGGTGTACATAGACTAAGGTATAGCCTTTGCTTAAGGCTTTAAATGGTGATAATGGAATTATCAAATTATATGATATTGTGTTACATTGGCTGCAAAATATTTTTTTTTACTAAACTGAGCACCAAATTGTAAATAGGACCTATTTGGCAACCTGTTAGAATGCAATGCAATTTGACACCGCCATTTTCAACCCTTGACCACATCACCTTGTCATTATGATGTCATAATCATTCAGCACGGTAATGTCGCATAACCTTGTATTCCCGACATATATATTTATCTTGTACACAATCCATCCCCATACACCGGAGATAGCCTGAAGGCTTTCAAAAGTACATCAATATGCAGTTGCAGGATGGGTGAACGACACCAAGATATGGCATCTGGAGACAAAAAATATGTATGTCATCACATGACATCTTAGTAATTCAAACAGCGATTATCAACCGATTTATTTTAGTGGTGGTTAAGAGTGCCAATGTGGGCTAGCTATGTGTAGCTAAAGCCTTTAGTGAAGGGCTAAACAGCTCGCTAACTATTAGCACTCTAGCTTGCTCAGGAGAGTTTAGCTCTGATAAGACACAGCAATTATTCACGATTGTATCAACGTGCTGCATTTCACTTAACATGTCAGTCATTCCCAGGCTCTGAACACAAAATCAACATGTCCGTGGATAGTGGTGCAGGAAGATACAAAGTGTTGACTGCACAATCTGAAGTTAGATGTTGGCTGCCAGTTGTCTCTTCTAATTTGCAGCCATATGGCAACATTAAAAGCTCACTTCACCAGATCAAACCTCAAATAGGATACAGAAGTCTTGCTTGACTAAATTGATGATTCACAATTAGAAAGACTACAACAACATTGCTGATATTTGGTAAGTTTACTTGTGATATGGGGCGGCAGTGGTACAGGAGGTAAAGAAGTCGTTTAGTAATCAGAAGGTTGCTAGTTTCGTTTCCCTGTCGAAGTGTCCTTGAGCAACCCCTAATTGCTCCTGATGTGCAGTGTGCCATCAGTGTAAATGTAAAATGTGTATACATTGTAAGTCGCTTTGGATAAAAGCGTCTGCTAAATGACTAAATGTAAATGTAATGTAATGATATTATTTGGGCTGTTTGACTTTAGCCATACAATTTAGTCTGGCCTAGTTGCTTTGCGACTCAACTGAAACGACCAAACTCTTCTTCAATGAGAGTGCTTGCCAAATATTATTCCTGTCTTTTAATAGCTGTTATCGGCTATAATATACAAAAGCAAATTCAAATGTTTTTAAATTTAGAACCCATAGAGACTCCACTCAAGTACAGTCAGGCCTGCATACAAGGTTAAATAGGTCTACCTGAATTGGTTGGACATAGGGCACATAGGCTGCATTAACATTGCAAGACCATCATAACAGATTTTAAATTCATATTAAAAGTTAATCCTTTCTTCAAATAATAAATCTTTAAAAAAAAAATCTGATTGTAAACGCAATGAGAAAATTATAATCCCTGGATTAGGGTAGGTGAAGATACTGGGATACGAACCCTGGTCACTTTAGGGACCCAAAGAAAATGACAAGTAATACATCCACCATCAGTATCAATATGGTATATAGACAGAGGAAGAGATAGAAGGAGAGGGAGAGGTTGCCTGGCATGGTAATCATTTATTTGAGTTATACACAGGAGAAGATGTTTAATTCCTCATGCTATTTATTCAGGACTTCCGGGGTTTGGATTAGATCAAGTTCCCAGGTTTGGGTTAAGATAGACTGCTCCTTAACTTGACTGCTGAATCGGTGTCATTGCCACTGGTAAACATAGGGCTTTAATCACCACACTGATCACACACTTATATAACCAAAGGCTTTGTTAGGCTTTGTTCCTCGCTCACAAATATACCGTCTACTGCAATGAAAGTAGGTCTTTTGGAGGTTTAGTTAGGAGTTAGACCATAGCAGTGTACCTAAAACATTCAGGCTCACTACACGCCAGCAGAACCTGCAAAACCAACTATAAGCTCTGTGCAACTCTGTTATAGTTGGTCCACTGAACGAAATTCACATTAAATAGCTTTAATAGTAGTGTACATCATTCTGTGGCCATCATATTAGACAATTCTTTCCCCTTACCAATAGAAACGATCAGCTGAAGTGAAATGATGAATTATCAATTATAATCAAACCCATTTTGTCTGGCCTAGGAAGCATATGGTGATTACTGAAGTGTCATATCTCCCGGGGATTTATAATCAAAATTCATCATATCTACAATCAGTACAAAAAAAACGTCTTAATCTCATAATGTCAGCAGACTCTCTAGCAGGTTTTTCATGTGACACGTTTTCTCACCAAGAGTAAATAGATCACCTGCCCAGCTCATTTAAACACTTAAGACTTGATTTCAGCATTTATTTTCTTTGCTATTTTCAGGGATATTATAATTATTATTTGTTTATGTTATCTTATTATATTGCTTGCACTTTGTAGGCCTATAGATACTGTAACGCCGTTTCTACACCAAGCGCGGAAATTCTGCCTTGCAGACGCGGCGTGGACACTAGCAGAGTTCTAATCCGTTGTAAGCAATGTGAGTGGCTACACCAGACGCAGAAACGGAATGTACGCGCCGATAATTTCCGCGCCGAAAATTCAGAAATAGACCTGCCTTCTATTTTTATTATTTTCCGCGAGGTGTGCGTGGCCCTTTTTACATAGAGTCTGGTAATGCATCTAGGAAATGTAATGGAAATTATTATATATTTTGCTGTGAATAATGAAGGAAGCAATAAATCCGATTATTTCCCAAACGTCCCAAATTTTAACGTTACTTTTCTGTTTGAAGATACGATAGTGATAGTAAGATAAGATAGTTGATAGTGTTGAAGAAAGGATCACTTTAAATTAATATATGAAATTGAAAAACGAAAACACCTGTACGACCACAGTGACGCCAAATACAATGATTACACAGGTTACCATAGTGTTATAATGATGTCATAATGCTCCGGTATGACACATCACAACCATGTTAAAAAACGACTTTAAAAGTTCATTCTAAATGAGCAGGTGTGGGACAAGGACACAAGAAAAGTATTGCTGAGTGAAGTAGTGTTTTAAAACCACAACAAGTCACAACAAAAAAGGTGATCAGGTAAGTTTCAATTAATTGGTTGATACCGTTTCTGCCCTCTAGTCTTTCTTTCAGTCTGATTTTTGTGTCCCCTGTTTTCTCATGTGGTTTTGTTTTTGTTTTGCTTTACCATAGTAAATGTATTACTGAAGGCTGTTGCATATTTTAATTCAGCCTCTCTTTATATATCTCTGCTTATTTATTGAATTAACTGTATGTATCTTGCTTAATCTCTTCTTCTCTTTAGATCTCAAGATGATTCGCACACGAGTCCATCCTGAGCCTGTAAGTCATGTCTATGGCCTAGTCTTTGTAAATGAAACGTTGGTTAAAGTAAAATGTATTAAAAATAATACATTAAGGTGTAGAACATATATTTAACTTTACTGAACAATATAATCTAACTGAATAGAATTGAATTTAATTGAATTTTTGCAGCCTGATGAGGGTAGCAGCCCAGAACCAAGATGGACACCTGTGGTATGTTTACGCACTACAGTCAGACCATCAGTATAGAAAGTCTTTGGTGGTGTACTTGGTATAGAAATGTGTGGGTGCTATAACTGATCAGTAGAACATTTAAAGGATATAAACTGAATAGAATGGAAGAGAGGACTTAGGAGGGGTTTTGAATCAAATGTTTGTGGCATGGCAGGTTGCGAGAACTGAATCAGACATTCGTCTTCTGAGGACCTTCAAAAACCAGTTTCTGGGCGTAATGAAGCAGTCTCAGAGGGATGCAGAGCAGGCATGTAGAGAGGCCTCTGTGTGGATGGCACAGCAGGCAGGGAGACAAGATACCTTGGAGTATAATGTAGGTGAAAGTACTTCATAGTGTTTATACAGTTTACAATTGTTACCAGGTTAACCAGTCAATAATTGTTGACGCCATTGACACTCACACAAATCGAATTTTAATTTTTGTCCACCTCAAACAGGTTCGAACATTTGAGGGAAGTCTGTCCCCATCCTCCTCTGGTTCTGTTCTTGAGCCAGTGTGGGAGCTAATCCCAACACTAAAACCTGCGCCTAGACCCGCTCCACCTAAACAGTCCAAGCGGACCTGCGCTGTGGAAGACAACTTGCAGTGTGCTGCTGGTGCCGACATGATATCTAGTTGGCAGGCAGGAGTTCAGCTCCAGCCACAGATTGCGCAGCTTTTACCTGGACATTCAGACCATTACTCAAGGCCGAGTCCAGTGATCCACCCGTTCTCTGTCATGCCATCTCCTCTCGGGGCATCCCGTGCTCCCTTTCCTCCGCTGTCCTCAAGTCAGCCTCAGCCGGCCTCTCACTTGGTTGTTGAATTGCACACCAGTCCTGCTCCAACTGCCTCTGCTCCTGGTGTGCATCCATTCCAGGCGACTGCCCAAAGAGAGAATCGGCATCAACCACCAATTTTACAAGCACCTGCCCCGTCAACTACAGCCGTCGCTAAGGCAAAACCAAAGCTTAAAACATCAGAAATCTCTCGTGATCCCCTAGGCCCAGATCCTCTTGCAGAATATGAGAGAAGGGTAAGAGAGATGGAGGAAAGAGGCCATATTATGGACTTAATTCCAGTGATGAGAAAAAGAGAGCTGGCCACTTTGCAGATTTATCTGTTGGACATCCGAGGCCTTCCAGCTGAGGTTGAACAGAGGAGGAAGATCCATGATAGTGAGACCATGAAAATGGGGGAACTGGAGAGGGAAAAGGATGCAAACACGTTGGCTGAGATCAAACACGAGCTTGAGAGCTATAAAAGAATCCTGGCACGGGTGAAGGAGAGGGTCACGGCCGACGCTGATGCTCACCTTTTACAACAAGACTCAGAGCACACATCACAGAGTTGTCCCTCACCTGCCTCCCTTCAGAATCCGAATGAATCAGAAACAAGCCGATCCAACCCCGCTAAATGTACAATGAGAGGAAACAAGAAAAGGGAGAATATCAAAAATGGTGCTGTTGCTCGCCCTCTGCCCAATGGTTGGAAGCACGCATCAAAACCCTCTCTTTCCTCCAAGAAAAGCGATCCTAGGGTGGACTGTTCTGTCTCCAAACCATCAGCTCCTAATAGCACGTTGAAGAACACTGGCCTGTCCCGCCGGTTGTCACCACGAAGCATAAAGAAGAAGCTGCCCCCCTCCAAAAATACTCTAGCAAAGGATTCCCGGTTGTCCCATCGAGGTCATTCAAGACCCGGATCAGTTTCATCCTCTCATACAATCACCTGCACTGATTGCTCCTCTTTCCAAGACAGGTGTACTTTCCCCCACGAGTTAATATCCATTCCAGACCTATCACTCAGAGACCCATTGCATGAACCACCCACCACCTGTGTCTGTGCAACCACTCTTCGAGCCGTGGCCGGGAGGAATGCAACACACACACCACCTACTAGAGTGAGTTCAAGTTGATGAGTTTTAATTTGAACTGAATTCAAGTGGCGTGAGAACATTGATTGGACCACTGAATTGAGATGGTCTGTATTTTAAATGTGATAACATGCTACAAATTGGGTTCATCAAAAGATGAAAGTGCCAAATTGAAGTGCCATAAATGAATGAAAGTTAATGAGTGGTCCACTTTAAGTGTTTCCATAGTCCTGGGTTATAAGTGTATGAGACCCCAAAACCCAAACCATATATATATATATATATCAAACTATTTTTCTTTGGTTTTCAGGCTTCATTGGGAGAGGAAGAGAACAGTGAAGAGGATGAAATTATGACTGAGGAGGATCAGTTAGGGACAGAAAGAGGTGCGGAGAGGGCGCAGACAGAGAGTGACAGTGAGGACAGTAGCGATAATGAGGAGGAAACAGCAACGGACATGCTACCTCCAAGAGGAACCAACAGCCATACTGTCCCCAAACCATCACAGACCATTAAAAAGAGCCTGAAACAGGAAGACCAAACTCAGCGCTACACGGAGTTGAGGTATTTGGTGCTGACCACTGACATGAAATTGGGATATCTTCAAGAGCTGGAGAAAGAGGCCAAGTGGGCATACAAAAAAGAGAAAGACCAGCTTGAATTGAAGAAGGAAACCTTCAAAAAAAGTGAGAAATCAATGCTGTCAGACATGAAAAGTAAGACAAAGGAGGCACTGAGAGTGCAAGAGGTAGAAATTGAAAAGGGTCAGAAAAGGGTTGAAAAGGTACTGAAATTAGAGGCAGCCAACCTAAAAGCCTGCTTAAAAGGGTACAGAAAGGATATGAAAGAGGAAGCAAAAAAGGGAAAACAACGGCAGAAGGTTCTTAAGAAGCAACGACAAGAGGAAGAGAAACGCAAACTTGCAGAGCAGAAAAGGTTTGAAAAACAGCAGGAGAAAACATTTCAGAGGCAGCTGGACGAGGAGAGAAAAAAGAGTAAAGCTGAAATCATGAGAGCACATGAGGAAGGGAAAAAGGAGGAGAAGGAGAGGGAAATGAATGAGAAAGGGCAGATGGAGGAAAACATGAAGTTAAAGAGACAGCTTAAATATGATGAAAGGAAACGTAAAAACAACAGGAGATGGACTATAAGAATTGTCAAACGTGATGAGTTGACTGACAAAATAAGCGCTGCACCACGACGTTTTTGCCAAGCCGTGACCAAGATTTTCAGGCCAAGTTTTGGAAAACAAGTAGAGAAAAGGTTGAAGGAAACACAAAAGGCAGAATTGCTGAGGTTCCAGCATGAAAAGGACTACATGAAGGAGGATTTCGAGAGAAGGGTAAAGCAGACACTGGAGATGGATAAAGTGGAGAAGGAGAGAAACAGGTGTCTGGAAGACAGGCAG
>NW_024880182.1:15000-22500 GCF_900700415.2 Clupea harengus
AGTACACAGCGGCCGGCCCATGTGTGTGTGTGTGTGTGTGTGTGTGTGTGTGTGAGCCGGCCCGTGATGAGTCCGTGATGAGTCCGTGATGAGGCTGCAGCAGGGGTTATTCAGTGAGCCATGCCACTATGTTAATGTCAGACAGAGGCTGTGTGTGTGAGTGTGTGAGTGTGTGTGTGTGTGTGCGTGTGTGTGTGTGTGCGTGTAAGTGTGTCTCTCTCTCTCTGTATGTGCATCTGTGTAGTGTTAGTCTGTATGTGTGTGTGTCCGTGAGAAAGAGAGAGTGTGTGGGAGTGTGTGTGTGTGGGTGTGTGTGTGTAAATGTGTGTGTGTGTGTGTGTGTGTGTGTGCAGCAGCCTGCTCGGTGCAGGGGGGACGGGGCTGCTAAGTGGAGCCTATCACTTTAAAAAATTACCCTGTCTTCTCTCTGCATGCTCCGTGCAATTACCAGCCCTGCGGGGGGCATGCAGGAGGGCGGGAGGGAGCAGCTTCTAGAGCCAGCCGTGCCCACACACACACACTCACACACACACACACACACACTCACACACACACACACACACACACACACACACACACACACACACACATACACTAAGATACACTCTCACACACACACACACACACACACACACACACACACACACACACACACACACACACACACACACACACACACACACACACACACACACACATACTAAGATACACTCACACACACACACTAAGATACACACACACACACACTCACACACACACTAAGAAACACTTACACACAGACACACACAGATACACAGATACACACACATACGCACACACGGAAACACACACCATAATATATGTACTCACACACACATTCCCACACTCGCTCACAAACACACATTTGTGCACATGCACACACACACACACACACACACACACACACACACACACACACACACATAGACACACACACACACACACACACACACACACACACACAGGAAGGCAGAGGTGTCGAGATCCTGATTGGTGGCTGGATTGAAGGGGATTAGATTGTCTTTGGAGGAAAGTGGATGAAGCTTCAACTCTCCGGTGGACGCAGCTCTGAGACACTGACACACCAGCTTTGTGTGAGTCTCTCGGGAGTGTGACAGGGTGTGTGTGTGTGTGTGTGTGTGTGTGTGTGTGTGTGTGTGTGTGTGGCTCCCACTAATTAATCACCTCCACTCTGGACAGATTAGGACTCGCCATCCCTCATACCCCCAACCAGGCGCTGGGCAGCTCTGTGCTTAAGCCCTGCATCTCGGAGGGTGTGTGTGTGTGTGTGTGTGTGTCTGTGTGTGTGTGTGTGTGTGTGTGTCTGTGTGTGTGTGTGTGTGTGTGTGTGTGTGTGTGCATGTGTATGTGAACACATGTGAGTGCGACAGGAATGTGACCCTGTGTGTGAGTATGTGTGCATTTGTGTTTTTTTAGCAGGATCCTTTGTGTGTGTGCGTGTGCGTGTGTGTGTGTGTGTGTGTGTGTGACATGAGTCTGTTAGTGTTTGTGTGTGTGTGTGTGTTTGAACAAGAGCCTGTGTGTGTACGCTTTAAGCCATCTGCTATTTGAGCTGAGCTTTGAGTGGGCGGTCACTGGCCTCTGCTTCAACTGAGCTGCGAGATAAAACACACACAGGGTCAGACGCCCACACACACTCACACAAACTCCAAACACTGTCAGCATCAATATGCCTTACCACACACACTCACACACACACCAAATACTGCCTGCATCAATATGCCTTACCACACACACACACACACACACATATCACAAGTAGAGCAACCTAGCACACAAACACACACCAAATACTGCCTGCATCAATATGTCTTACCACAAACACAAACACACACACACACACATAACAGAGTAGACTCATATGCTAACACCCACCAAACAACATCACCATCAATATGCCCTACCACACACAGACTGAGTAGCCACACACACACACACACATACACACACACACACACACACACACACACACACACACACACACACACACACCAGGCAACTACAGGCTCACAGGGCCAAGGAAAATATCATCACTAGCATCTATTGCAGGATCTTGCAGCAAAATCCAGAGGTTGTATTCATAGTTCTTTAGTATTAACATATGAATGAATAAATATCAAACATATACACCCCAGGCAGTCTGTGCTTGCCAGGCAGAGTGGTAAATTAGTCTGAAGAGTTGGGAGAACAAATCACTCAGTTGCCTTCCAGTCTAACGCCTCGTGAGAATGAAGCTAATTCCTTATTTGTCATTCCTCCCTTCCTGTCTTCCTTGGGGTTGTGTCCGAGCCCCTCCCTTTGAGAGACACCTGAAGGACACAGGGAAGGATGCACCGAGGATGGAGGAATGAAAGGACACACACATACACACACACACACATACAGTACACACACACACACACACACATACACACACACACACACACATGATGCACCGAGGATAGAGGAATTAAAGGACACACACATACACACACACACACATGATGCACCGAGGATGGAGGAATTAAAGGACACACACATACACACACACACACACACACACACACACACACACACACACACACACATGATGCACCGAGGATGGAGGAATTAAAGGACAAACACATACATGAGAAATGAGATGGGCTCTCATTTCAAAATAAGAGCTTGAGTTACCTCCTCAACAGTAGTACATTAACAAATACACTTTTTATACCAGCAAATATGTGTGTGTGAATAAACAACAGCCAGTGCTGCTGATGCTGGACTCCATGTTTCTACAGGCAGCACCTCCTGCATCAACACACAGCTGAACACCTCTCACACACACACCTCCTGCATCTACACACAGCTTAACACCTCACACACATACACACCTCCTGCATCTACACACAGCTGAACTCCTCCTGCATCCACACACAGCTGAACTCCACACAGCTGAACACACACACACAACTGAACTCCTCCTGCATCCACACACAGCTGAACACCTCCTGCATCCACACACAGCTGAACTCCTCCTGCATCCACACACAGCTGAACACACACACACACACACCTCCTGCATCCACACACAGCTGAACACACACACACAGCTGAACACCTCCTGCATCCACACACTCGAACTCCTCCTGCATCAACACACAGCTGAACACCTCCTGCATCAACACACAGCTGAACACACACACACACAGCTGAACTCCTCCTGCATCCACACACAACTGAACACCTCCTGCATCAACACACAATAAGACCGTAGCATCCAGCTAGCAGCTCCTGCATGGGCCACAACAAGATTAACGCTGGATGCTGCTGAATGCTACTGGATGCTACGGTCGAATGAGGGGCTGGATGCTACTGAATGCTACGGTCGCACCAGGGGCTGGATGCTACTGAATGCTACTGGACGCTACGGTCGCATGAGGGGCTGGATGCTACTGAATGCTACTGAATGCTACTGGACGCTACGGTCGCACCAGGGGCTGGATGCTACTGAATGCTACTGAATGCTACTGGACGCTACGGTCGCATGAGGGGCTGGATGCTACTGGATGCTACAGTCGCATGAGAGGCTGGATGCTGCGGTGGCAACCATAATCGTAGAAGGGGCAATTTATAGAGCTTCTCCACTCAAGTTCCCAGCCTTCCTTAACTGGCTGCTGTTCTATGAAGCTTCTCTGTTCTATGGCGCGTCTGTGTTCTACTGAGCTTTACTGTTCTATGTAGCTTTACTGTTCTATGTAGCTTTACTGTTCTATGTAGCTTTACTGTTCTATGTAGCTTCTCTGTTCTACTGAGCTTCTGTGTTCTATGAAGCTTTACTGTTCTATGTAGCTTCTCCACTGACATCCCCAGTGTTCATGAACTGACTGTTGTAGCTCCTGTAGCTCCTGCAGACAGGTCTACATTCCTGCTATGAGTCCTGCAATGCGTCAGAGCTAATGGTGTAGTGGAGCAGACATTTAAGGGATTACTCTGGGCTCTTCCTCTGTTTCGTCTGTGATTGGGGTATTTCCATATGACAATAGGCGTCTCACTGATAGGAGGGATGCTGACATTTAAAGTATGTGCTCAGCATGTGAACGAGCACTCACTGAGAGCCTGCGGTGTCTCTTGAGGGGTCATCCTCACTGAGAACCCGCGGCGCCTCTTGAGGTGTTTGTCTGAGACGGTTGCTTTTGTTTACGTCTAACCTGCATCCAGACAAATAAAGTCCATCTGCGGGGGGGAGGGTCGAGATCTGGAATGAATCTGAAGAGGCAAATGAGAGGCAAACGCCTTGGAAACGCCACAGAGAAGGAGATGCCACGGAGACAGAGACGGAGACGCCACGGAGACGGAGACAGAGAGGCCACGGAGACGGAGACGCCATGGAGACAGAGACGGAGACGCCACGGAGACGGAGACAGAGAGACCACGGAGACGGAGACGCCATGGAGACAGAGACGCCACGGAGACGCCACGGAGACAGAGACGGAGACGGAGACGCCACGGAGACAGAGACAGAGACGCCACGGAGACAGAGACGGAGACGGAGACGCCACGGAGACAGAGACGGAGACGCCACGGAGACGGGGCGCCACGGAGACAGAGACAGAGACGCCACGGAGACGGAGATGCCACGGACACAGAGACAGAGACACCACGGAGACGAAGACGCCACGGAGACTGAGACAGCACATCTTCAGGGCAACGAGTCCACCTCTTCCTACTGCCCCATGACCCAAGCAGTTGCTATGGCAACTGAGTAGCTGTTTTTTTTCTGCGTGCCTCTTGTATTAGCATGTGTTCTGTCAGCGGTTAACATTATGGACTTGACTGCGTCTGACTTTGCTGTGAGTATACATGAATCGCTCGGGGGCACTGTCTTGTTGAAAAGGCACAAACAGAACATTCCGCTGTTCGGCCATAATGGAAACGCAGCCAATCTGTTGCACACGCTCTCTGGCTCTCTCTCTCCTCTTCACTCTATCTCTCTCTCCTCTCCTTTTCTCTCTCTCACTCTCTCTTTCCTCTTCACTCTATCCCTCTTCTTTTCTCTCTCATGCTTTCTCTCTCTCCTCTTCACTCTCTCCATCTCCTCTCCTCTTTTGTCTCCCCATATCTCTTCTCCCCCTTCTCTCTCTATTGTCTCCTTATTAGAAACTCTCTGTCTCTCGCTGTTTTCCTCTCCTCTCTCTCTCTCTCCTCTCTCTCTCTCTCTCTCTCTATCTCTCACTCCCTCTCCTCTCATGCCGCAGAGCATGAAAGTTGCTCATTTCCATGAGGTAGGAGACTAGCAGTACCATTTCAGCAGTATGTATTCATATGGACGCGTTTCTCTCCATTTCAGCGGTATGTTTTCATATGGACGTGTTTGTGCATCTGACAATAACTGCACTTCATGTGTGCCTTTGGCTGGGCCGTAGAGCTTCATTAGCTGACTATTTGTCTTAGACAATAGGGGGAGGGACTCACTTTTAATTACCAGCATGTGCAAATAAATGGCTAGCTTAATTGCTTGAAGTAAAAGTTAAATAAGATATTAAGGGAATCACTGGAGCTGAGGTATGGTGTGAGCATATACTTGGCCTATCAAATGCATCAGCTCAGCCTGGATCACCAGCCCCCAATAACTCATTAAGATTACAGCGCACAGCACACCCACCGTCACACACTCACACACACACACACACACTTACACACAGAGACTCACACACGCAGATTGGAGTCTCTGGTGATGCATGGATCCTTGAGGAGCAGTTTATAAAGGTCTCAGTGCCAAAACAACCTCCATCCATCCGCAAAGACACCTGAACGCCACATCCGTCTTAGGCTTTCATCTCACATAGCAGCCGGCAATCGGTTACTCATAACAGGTAAGTGTGCATAACTCTAATGTATGCTGCAGGTATGGCTGCCAGCGCTCCTAAAGCAGTCTCCCCAAGCGCAACGCTCAGTCACACTCCTCGACTCCATGTGTCTCCAAGAGCGATCTCATGACTCCATGTGTCTCCAAAATAAGCTGTTTTTAATAATTAATATTTTAGAGCTGTAATATCAGTCACTGATTTACCACTGGACTGCCATGCCATTCTATTAAAGGCTATGCTAGCTGCTATAACCTGTTTATAACATGGTGACGCCAGTCTAATGACAGAAGGGTTATAAGATGGTTATGCCAGTCCAATGACGGAAGGGTTATGCCAGTCTATGCCAGTCTAATGAAGGGTTATAAGATGGTTATGCCAGTCTAATGATGGAAGGGTTATAACATATTTATAACATGGCTATGCCAGTCTAATGACGGAAGGGTTATGCCAGTCTAATGACGGAAGGGTTATAAGATGGTTATGCCAGTCCAATGACGGAAGGGTTATGCCAGTCTAATGACGGAAGGGTTATAAGATGGTTATGCCAGTCCAATGAAGGGTTATAAGATGGTTATGCCAGTCCAATGACGGAAGGGTTATGCCAGTCTAATGACGGAAGGGTTATAAGATGGTTATGCCAGTCCAATGACGGAAGGGTTATGCCAGTCTAATGACGGAAGGGTTATAAGATGGTTATGCCAGTCTAATGACGGAAGGGTTATAAGATGGTTATGCCAGTCCAATGACGGAAGGGTTATAAGATGTTTATAACATGGTTATGCCAGTCTAATGACGGAAGGGTTATAAGATGGTTATGCCAGTCTAATGATGGAAGGGTTATGACAGTTTAATGACGGAAGGTGTAAGTAAAATGTTCTGCTGTGCAGAAAGTGTTTTCTGCCATGTAACCCTGCAGTAGAAATAATGTGTCAATCTTCTGTCTTTCAAACTGTCAAATGAAAGCAACTGGAGCTATTAGTCTCTTAACTTGGACAAATGCTGACAAACAGCTTTAATTTTTAATGTTTGATAGCATCATGAAATATTTGTGGAGGAGCTGGTGTGGACTCTGAGCAGAATGAAACTGACAGCTCTGGTAGGAGTGAGCTTGTTTCTATCTCTCTCTCTCTCTCTCTCTCTCTCTCTGTCTCTCTCTCTCTCTCTCTCTCTCTGTCTCTGTCTCTGTCTCTCTCTCTCTGTCTCTCTCTCTTTCTCTCTCTGTCTCTCTCTCTCTCTCTTTCTCTCTCTCTCTCTCTCTATCTCTCTCTCCCTCTCTCTCTCTCCACCTCTACCTACTGCTCTTTGAGCTGAATAATTGTCATTGCTCCTCTCTTTAAAGCGCGGAGTTCCACTCGCCTGACAGAATACAAACTTCTCCTTCGGTAACTGCCACACGAGACACACTCAGCAAGCTAAGGAGCACTCGCACACACACACACTCACACACACACACACACACACACACACACACACACACACACACTCACACACACACACACACACACACACACACAAACACATGAGACACACTCAGCAAGCTAAGGAGCACTTGCACACACACACACTCACACACACATACACTCGCAAGGTGTGTTACAAGGCATCAGCATCCATCTGGTAAAAAAGACAA
>NW_024880183.1:0-27165 GCF_900700415.2 Clupea harengus
CTCACTATACTCTCACTTCTAAGTATAGGCTATACTATTAAACATGCTAACCTATTACAAATAAATTGCCTTCAATATCCAGGTTTCTTTCATTTGTTCTTTGTCTCTTTCTTATTTTTTTCTAATCATAGGAAGATATTGTGAAATGCATTGAGCTGCAATATAAAATTGAATATGAAGGAGGATTTAAACGACGAGAGGAAAGTATATATATTACATTGTAATCATATATGCCTTCTAGGCTGTAAATTGTATATATTTTACTATATCTTTGTGTTCAATGTCAAAATGAAGTATGTCATAATAACTAACTACCATATATAGTAATATATAGCAGTCCTTTTAATAACATTTCAGTTGTGCTGGTACCATTCAGCACAAATTAATAACCTTATCAGAGATGCAATGAGAGTTGCGCATCGAATATAGTATTGTTCTATCATACGTTATAAATAAAGACAAATGGTAGTGAAGTGAGGGTACTCTGCAGCCCCTCCATTTCTGCGGACATCTCACCAAGCTACACGAGAAAAAAACGTAGCACATATAACTAGTTGGTACAGAGAACCACCTATTCTGTAGGTGAACAATAGAGAACAATACAGTAATTCAGGGGCCTAGCTTAATGAAACCAGCAGGTTTAAGACAAAAAGATAAAGAAAAAATATAGTACATATAAATGATTCCCTATCTATTCTTTTGTGTGCTGAATGAACAAACTGTAATAGGACAGGCTTGCATATTGGTGAAGAGTAAGTATCCGACAGGAAGCCTTCTCTTGCCTCTGCTGTGCCTCATACTCTGTTTGAGTGTTGTCTACATGGGCAGAGACTCCCTCAGAGCCTGGAGCACGTAGAGAGAGTGGGGACACGTAACTGGGGATACAGTTTGTTTATCTCCGGGTAGTCAGTGTTTGTAGCAACAGGAAGTGCAGAGGAAAAAGCCGGGGGAAGGAACCGCCAGGCGAAGGCAGCCAACCCAGCCCAGCCCTGCCTAGCCGAGTGGAGAGAGCGGTCTGTTCTCGCTCACTCCCAAGCAGAGCAGGAGAGAAAGCCCATTTATCTAGTGGCCGGGTCAACCCTTATTTTAGAGGGTGACCTCCCCCCTCCGCACACAATACACGTGCAGACACACACAGGGTGGCTTCCTTTAGTTTTTCCCCTTCAGGTCACACTTTTAAAGTGCCTCTATTAAGGGTTTCACATGTGAGCTGCCTGTGACTTCAAGGAAAGGGACTGAGTCTTTGAGGTGGTCTTCCTAAAGCCCCCGCACGTGTCTAAACAACTACTCTATTACCCCGGAGACCCACGAGGGCACTCCCCCATTGGGGCCTGAACAAAGGCCATGACCCCCGGGGTCAAAAGCGTTACTTGGGAGGCCGGTTAGGTCTCACTGAGAGACACGGCGGCTGTTTGCTTTGACAAGGTAAAGATTGCTAACAGATTAACTAGTGGCGATTAGCGGGGATGGCCTCCGTGGGAGTACCCTAAGGGCCCTGGGCATCACTCCTTGTTAGGAACTGAGTGACCCCTGACCTCCTGAGTCAGCCGAGCGTGACCACTCTCACTAGCGAGCGTGCTTAGCCCACGAGGGGACTGAACAGGCACAGGTTCCTCTCACCACTGGCTGTGATCTCTCAGGCGTTTTTTTTTATTAAATGAAATGGTAGCAGTTCATTTATGTATGGTAGAAATTAGTTGCAAATATGTTTATCGCATTTTCATTAACAGGCAAGTGTGACAAGTATTGATAAGATCATATACACTAAGATATGAGACAGCAGGGAGGATCTGGGAGGGCCGATGAGTCATATTACTGAATCTGGAACTTTAAAATATGTGTAAATGATCCATGATAATTTATCATTTTTCACTGTAGATTTCTAGGTTCTCCCAATTGACCACCTCCAGCACCTCTTAGTTATGCATCCCGGTTAAAATAATCACCACAGTGTGACAGAAATTGTTCATAGTGAAATATGTAGTCATTGCATTTGTAATTTAATACTAAACTGTAATAAGCAACTGTAATAATTTGAAAGGTAGCCTAAACATGTTCAGCGAATATTGATTTTATTGGCCACCCATCTGCGCCTGCGCTCGTTTCATGAAATGGGGGAGCTGGAGAACTTCAGCATCACAAAATGGAGGACATCAGGCTACTGCAGTATACTGTAGATAGTGCCTCTTATTCGGTCAGTTCAATTCTTTTGAGATATTGATCTTGAACTTCACCATGCTACTGATCTTTTGTAATATTTTGAACTGTCTTTTGTAATATTATAAAACAAACGGTATCTGAAAAGTCTATTTAAGTTAAAAAAATAAAACAATTAACAGCTGCACAATGTAATCAGAATTATACCTACAAAAGTAATACAAAAAAGGCATCTAAGAATATGCCAAATACAATCCTCTATGTTATGCAAACATAAATGTATCGCATATTTCATTAAACAAAATATTTCAATACATACTTGAACACACTGCCTGTATGAACAAACTTTAACTTTTATGTGTACTTAAATACATTCACACGTCCATTGGACAACTTTGAGATAGACTGTCAATTTCTATAACTTTTTTAAGTTATTGTATACTGGAGAAACATTTAAAGAGGAAATCCCGACAAAATTATGTTAAAATGAGTTTCAACCCCTGGTTTCAGACATCACATCCTTGTAAATGTAAGCATCCATTTTAACATCATTTTGCACAGGAAATAAAACAGGAGATTAAGTACGATGTTGACTTGCGAGGAGAATAGAGGATATGACTAAAGGGCATCCCAAATCTTTATCACAATAGCTGTCCGTTTCATATTTCTAGATCATTCTTACCATTGACACTGATTTAATATTGCTGATCCCAAGGTCTTATAAAAGTACATATAATTATTGTGAACGCCAGTAAATTAATATTCCCCTATCTACAGTTGAATGTGTTTTAAATCTTTTTTTGGTTGACTTTTAAAATATTTGCTGGTTAAAATGGCTAAGCCCCTCAAACAGATTGTATGCCATGGCTGATTGAAATAGATGAAGAATGCAGAATAAACGCTACTGTATAAATATTAATTATTTAACATGTTTTTTGATACTGTTATAATTGTTACTGCTATTATGGATACTGTTTTATTTGCTTAAATTAATAGCCTTCTTTTATGTACTGTGGGAGTTTGGAAACATTTAAAAAATCTTTAAGTAGGTGATGAAAAGCATTCAATTTAGAAAAACACTTGCTCAGTGTAAAATAAGTTTCTAGAACTTTTTCTGTATTAGGCACTCCTGTAGAACAAAAAAAGAAGAATTTCTAGAATAAGGATAACTAGAAAAATGCATTTCATTTTAACCACCATTTGAAATAATCAAACAGAGTGATGACCTCATGATATGTAACACCTTTATCTCTTATTATGCATTCATGACTATTTCAGTTATTACAAATATATACAATTGATGTTAAGTTATAAAATACATTTAAATGCATCTTTCTTTTTCTTTTCTGTGAATTTCTTTGCCTCTTAAACATTATTATTTCAGACCTAGAGTATGCTGTGTGCTACATACTCCTGAAATTCATCAGTCATATTATGGAACCGTCTGTCAAACACTTTATACAGCAAATTCATATCTGTATTTAAACTGAACATTTTAATGTCGTACCCTATGTGTTATGTTTAGAGAAAGGGAGGCGGTGGAGAGAGAGAGAAGAGGAACAAGAATAAGGAGTGAAAAAAAGAACAGGACACAGACAGAAGTGCTGTGAAGAGTCCCTAAAATACAAACTGGTTCATTTGAACAGAGTGGAAAACCAGCATAAATGCGTCGAGCACAATGCTTGCCTTTTGTCATAGGACAAATATTTGAATACTTAATTTTTTAGCAAAGTGATCGAATGAAAATCTTTCTGCTCATTACAACAATGACTTGCACAAACCCCAACAACTTCAGGTAACCACATACTGTAAACCTTTTCATACGTTACTGAACACAAGAAACGTAACACATAAAAGTCACAGAAAGCATTTGGGGGAAACTCACCAGTCATTTTTTTTTTTTTTTTAATCTTACGGTGACGTCCTGACAAAAACGATTGACCTGTGTGTGTCGTGGCGTCCTAAGAGTTGCCCTCATCAGCCTGCTCAGGACTGAGTCTGGAGCTGGCGGCCAGCAGCAGCTCGCTCGAGTCGCCCAGTGCAGGACGGAGAGACAGGAGAAGGGGAGAGAAGGACAGAAGGGAGGAAGGGAGAGGAAAGGAGAGCCCTTACAAAAGACTGCCTGCTCATTTTACTAATTGTTAAATCAATAGCCACACTTTAATTTTTACTTTCTTTTTTTTTCTTTGTGTTTCTTCTTCTAAAAAGCAAACACACAAAAAGACACTCTCTCGGCCAAATCAGCTATTGAATGTGCCCAAGGCATTATACGTATTCATAATTGTATAAATGTATACATGTAAATGTATTCAAAGCTTCACATTATATCCATGATGTTCCTCTCACATAAGAAATGGTATCAAACCGAGGGAACTGACTTTTTTCAATAAAGGATCCGTGTGCATTGATTGGAGGATTTCACTTTTGTCAGGAATTCTCACAGCACTTCTGAATTTAATAACTTTAACTATTGAAAGGGATTTGAACATTTATGGTCCTTCAGCACTTAAAGTGACTGCAATGCCTGGAAGAGAAGAGATTACACTTCCAGGCATCGCAGTCACTTAGGTGCTGAAAGACCATAAATGTTCAAATGTGCACAGACGAGCACGTGCCAAAACGCCACCTGAAAGCTGGCACTGAGCAGATCTTCCAGCCAATCCCTGCACACCCAAATCTCCTCTAACACTCTGTTGTCATGCTCCAGACAGAACCGCGCAAGGAGAACTAATTATGTCCGTTAACGGTAAGTATCAATAGACAATCAATCAGGTATCACTAAGTCAAAATGTTATATTATCCCTGTACTTTTCTTCCTCTGAAAACTGGAGAATTCTATGGCAACTGTCACTTCGTCAATTCATGCCTGATTTCCTATTTCTATTTAGGAGCGTCTGTGGCATCTGACACTAATAGCTCCGAAACATTGGGATTTTATTAACTATATCCATTCGTTTTTCATCTTCTTGAATTGCATCCTCCCACCTAAAAAACACACTTTCTTGTCTGAATATTTATGATGTGTTTTATCTGACATTTAATAAGACAAATGGCAGATTCTAAAAAACACATTCTAAAGAGTCATTTTTCATTTATTACATCACAAAATTGTTACATTTAAAAGCTTCTCCACAGCTATTTCTCAGTATTTGACAGTGAAATCTCGAGAGTGCTGTGTTTTCATGTATTTGACGAGTTACTTCAACACCATGTGGTTGCAGCCCATGGAGCATTTTCACACGATTGTGTGGAGGCTAAACATATGAAATCAAAGAGACAGAATGTCTATAAAATATTGACTGAGTCTAAAAAATGTGTTGTTTATTTCATCTGCACTTCTTTGTGTGTATGTTGTCGGACAGATGTCTTCTTGTACAGACGTGTGTGCTATGTTATCCTAATGAGGGCAGGTTTTCTTAACCTCTGAGCGTCCAATACTCGTTTGAATTGAGTGCTGCAGTAAATATGTTCTGCTTTACACATCATTGTTTGGGAAGCTTGGTTGTATGTGTCCTTTACATTTTTACACTATGACTTTGATGGATGCTATAGTTCCCCTCTCCATTTCTTTCATTTCAAATGCATAACTTTCCTTATCAGTGAATTTGAAAGTGAACTCTCCATAAAATACCCATCTCTGTATAAAAGAGCTATCACACCTACATATTTAAGCACCTTCGAGTAAAGTCATGTTGGAGGGGCTGAACACAGGAAATACAAAGTCCAGTCTGACAATCTATGCCACGGTCTACATAAGAGGGCCATCATTTTGGGATGGGCTCAAGCACAGGCTCTATTTAAATAGCATTTCTGCCATTTCACCAGCACACTAAACAACATGCCACCACAATACCAACTCCATCAGGTCATTAAAATGTTTTAAACTTTACATGTGAAATAGCAAACTCTATGCCATAATTATAAAGAACACAAGTATTGAAATACATCTATCTATCTATCTATCTATCTATCTATCTCTCTATTTCTCTCTCTCTCTCTCTATCTATCTATCTATCTATCTATCTATCCATCAATGCAGAATTAAGGGCAAGAAGCATCTTCATTTCCCCACGGTCACTACACTCAGTACCAGCTTTTAAGGGTGGTGGCAAGGGTGGTCAGCTGGTGTCTTCTGGAGCCTGACACTGGGTTGAGACGGAGGTCAGACATGTGGTCAGATATGGCGATATGACATATGACACTGGTCAAATGCAAGACTCCACATTTCACACACAACACCACCACTCTGGTCGTAGCTTAGTTTCACACAGACGTGTTATATACAGACGATTTATAAAAAATTACTAAGAGGGGAATATACGTATAACAGTTGCAGGGGAAAGATGCATCACATTTCCTACATGAATATATTTATCTAAAAGCCCAACCCAGTTTGGAGGCATTGCTACACAACTTTTTTATGCGAATGACTACAGTGGGCTCAAAAACAAAAGGCATTTAGAAACTTTTTAAACTTTTATAAGTTTACTGAAACTGCACTTCCAAAGTGTTTTACAGACTCAGCTGTGGTAAGCGGTAAAAGCCATATGCCAACCCTGACTGGAAGCTTACTGCACTGTAATAGTGCCCCGCTATAATGGAATGACCCAGGTGGCCTGGTCTTAGCGGACCGGACCCTGGTGAGCAGTGCCAGTGTGCCAATAGGAGCCTCAGCCTCTGACCCCTCTGCTCTACCGTCCCCCACCAACAGACCTGGGGCAGTCCAACTATCAGCCTGTCTCTCTCTTTTTCTCCCATGCTCGTTCTTCCAAGTAATCAAGCACACACACAGACTCCTCTTTTCTCTCGTCAAGCACATATTAACTCTTTCTCCCACACTTACAGCTCTCTTTCTTTCTTTATCTTTGCCTGCCTCTCTCTCTCTCTCCCTCTGTGTGTGTGTGTGTGTGTGTGTGTGTGTGTGTGTGTGTTTCTCCCACTCACTCTCTCCTTCTCTGTCCATCTGCTCCTGAGAGCCCCGTGCTCCTGTGGACAAGGGTGTGGGGAGTGGAGAGGCGAGGGTGGAGCAGGGTGGCAAGCTGGCGCCGTGCCAATCACACTGCAGTGCCCCCTGCAAGTCACAGATCCGTCAAGGACAAGCGGCCAGGGAGGAGGGGGAAGAAAAGCTCCCTGACAGACGGACAGAGCAGGCTAACAGGCTACGACGAACACATCATAAAGACCAAAACGTGAACCCTGTGACCCCCCTGAAGCAGTCCATATTTCTCCACTTAGACATGACTCCCCTACACTGCACCGTCGCACTGTTTTTTTTTTAAGATCACTTTTTTCCTTTTCTGTTTTCTGTTTTGATTTCTGTACGGTTGTTCAGAGAAGGTTCGTGGCAGACGGGACTGCGGTGTGAGATGCAGAGAGTGCTGGTCGGGTTGAGAGGGTGTGTTTGTTGGGGGAGGGTGGAGGCAGGGGTAGGGTGGGGGGTGGGGGTTGGATGGGTTGAAGGGGTGGCGCCAGGGCAAGGAGTGTGGACGGTCATGTGCGCCAAGCCCATGACAAAAGGGCCTTTTATGTGCAGCGTATGCAGATAGAGCTGCCTCCTTTGTGTTCAGATTCGAGATCCCATGCCTGGGTCTGTTTCGGCAGGGGAAGGAGGAGGAGAGGACGGGAGGGCAGCAGGAGCAGGAGCAGGAGCAGGAGCAGGAGCAGGAGCAGGAGCAGGAGCAGGAGCAGGAGGTGGAGGTGGAGGTGGAGGTGAATGGAGAGGTGTGGGCAGTGTGCCTTCCTCCTGACCACATTTCTCTGGGACAGGCTGCCTAGTCCAAGACCCATTGATCTAACCAGCACAACCAACATGAGTTTTCTTCTTTTTTTCAAAACCACCAAACTGGCACTTTATTTAATTATTCACTTTCAGCTGCTCAGTGCTGTGCCCGATGGTACAGAGAGGCAAATAAAGGCGGTGAAATCTAACGTTTCCCACAGAAAAAATAAATAAAAAGTGCATCTCAACTGCCTGTGGCGAAGCATGCTACTGTGGCTTGCCGTCAAATCCTTGGGAGAGCGGGACCTTAAATGCGGCGAGTGGCACTGCCTCTGCCTGCTGCTCCCAGCTCCGGGAGGAAAAGCAGAGCTATTCATCAGAGTTGGGCTCCGCTCCGCTCACTCTGTTGGCCCATGTGTGCGGCCTCTCTCTCAGCCACAAGCTAATGTGGAAAAGATGGAGGATCCAACACTGTATCATCATCTCTCTCTCTCTCTCTCTCTCTCTCTCCCTCTTTGCCTCTATCCCTCTTTCTCTCTCGCTAACTTTGCACTGTCTCGCGTTCATTTCCTACTCGTAAAATGCTCATGGTTTTCATATTTGCCACATCTGTTGCAACAGCATTTAAAACTATCCTATGTAATTGGAGCAAATAATACTTGACGCCACAGACGCCATTTTTGAGGACACTTTTGCTCCTGCCATTCATTTAATTTGTGTGAACATAATGTTGACAGAGCCTGGATATCAGCAATAATGACACAGACTTGCATGACAGGCATGCACTGACAATAACTTATATCTCAGGGGGACCAATAAGTCAGATAGCATGATGAGAGGTCTCTATGCAAATGTGTCGCTGGTGAAATGTTTCTCAGCTAAAAGTGCTCAAATGACGCACCTATTGTCAGCAACGTCCAGCGACACGTACCCTTGTTCATAGTGACGACACCTTTCACTGATCCTCCACATACAAACACATTTGTGGATCTGGAAACTATCACAGACTCGTTCTTTCTCCCCATCCTTCTCTCTCTCTCTCACTCACATACACAGACACACACCCACACACAAACGCACACCGCTCTGCCGCCATCTTAGCCAAAGCTTGCAGTCCATCTCACCAACAAAAGTGCTCCCGTACTTAAAGTTATGCATTCAGCCACGGAAGACACGGAGAAAGAGAGAGGGATGGTGAAAGGGGTCGCGAGCGAGAGAAAGCACTTATTTTGGCTGACGTCCGTTTTTTGTTTGGGCATTTGTGTGTGTGTGTGTGTGTGTGTGTGTGTGTGTGTTTTGTTTTTGTTTTTGTTTTTGCAAGTGTATGCGAGAAAGCGAGAAGCACCAGGAGAGAAAGTAGGGGTATTGTGGGAGGGTGAGGGGAGAGGGAGGAGTTCACGCATAATGAGAGAGAAAGACAGAGAGAAAGAAAGAAAGACAGAAAGAAAGAAAGAAAGAAAGAAAGGGGAAAAGCAAGGAAAGAGAGAAAGAGAGAAAGAAAGAAAAGTATAGATGGAGTGAGGAGGTAAGACAAAGAAAGAGAACATTCCTTGGCATGTAGGAGTTTTCCAGACTACCTCGATTGACCTGTAAACCGATGTGACTGTGAAACATGCAAACAGCACTGACTGGCTCACACTAAACACAAGCTATTCAAACGAGCACCCAACCCACTGACAATAGTAGGGGCGAATTTACAGTCTGGGGCTCAGTGGCTATAGGTTAGGGCTCAGCAAGTCTCATCACCCCCAAGACATCCACAGATGGGCCATCTGAACTCTGACAACATGTTTTCCTCCAATTGTTGCCAGTTGCACAATGTATGATGATTTACATGCACACTGCAAAACTGTGATGATTTATTAATTACTAAATTATTTTGTTTGTGTTGAATCACATACGTAACTCTAGGCCTTAGATTTATTTGAGTGATACATCTATGTGCAACATATGCTACGGTTTAGTTCTTCCTTTTAGCATCCAGTCTTACATAGCAGTGTCAGAGGTAGTGAGTAGCCAACTCTGCTGAGGTAGTTTCCCAGCTGATTGTCAAGTAACCAAGACATCCAACACGATGAGGACCCGATTTAATTACCCAAAGTTTCTGACAAGGTGCAGATGCTCACAGACAAAACACCCTTTGTCCTAAATGATATTGACCACTTATTTTTTGAGCTGCCTAGGCAATGCCTGCTGGCAAAAAAAAAACAGAAGGTAGTGATAACTCACTGCTTTTCCTGAAGCAATGTGTAATTAGACGTCGGCCGAATCTACAGTAATTGGAAAACCAGAGCATTGTTTCCTACAGTGCATAGGAGCTAGACTCCCCTCGTGTGTAGCAGGTTACTGTACTCCCAGGATATCAAAGCTCTTTGACGAATTTTAATAGGTGTACACTGCCTTTTCAGTTAGGCCCCAAAAAAAACTTCAAAGATGAAAGAGGCTATTCACATAATCAGCAGACATAGTCACTGCTCTGTGCTATGCACCACAGTGACCTTGGAGCAGAGAAACACAACCAAGTCACAGAACTGAGACAGACTCAGCAGTCAGATGATAGAAACGAAATATCCGAACATCAGAGATGTCAAATATCAAGTTTTAACCATCAATGAAAAAGGACGACTTTAGATGGTTAGACATTATGCCATAGAGATGTGGGGCTTAACAGCAGCTTTGAAATCATCAGGTAGAAATATCCATCTTTGAAGAGGCCTAATCCACCTGTTTCATATTTCTACATCCTCTGCCGCTGCCAAGGAGTGTGAACTAGAAACAGGTCAAAGGGGGGGGGGGGGGCACAGGGCTGGGGACTGCATCTGGGAGACACGTGCCTGTCCACATACTGGGGGCCCCAGTTTACCTGAGTCACCACGTGCATGTCCATGTACTGGGGGCCCCCAGTTAACCTGAGTCACCACGTGCCTGTCCACACACTGGGGCCCCCAGTTAACCTGAGTCACCAGAGAGACGTGAGACAAGACAGAGAGTGGGCGCGTATATGGCACCCTTTGAGGAGGGATGGATCAAGGACAGATATATTCTTGTCTGAAAGACAGCAAGCATTCTTCTTCAAGTAACCACCAGTGTGATCTTGAATGCCACTGCAGTGTAAAAAAAAAAAATCTAGTTTGTGAGTGCGACCCATCTGTAATCATTTTACATTACATTTTCATTTAGTCATTTAGCAGACGCTTTTGTCCAAAGCGACGTACAAGGGAGAGAACAGTCAAGCTAAGAGCAATAAAAACCTGGTGTCACAATAAATACTACTTTACATAAGAAATAGAAAAACGACATAGAAAGAAAAAGAAGTGCTGTCAAATATGTACTGATGGTGGCCACTTTAAAATTCGCTTGTCACATAACACATTCACAGCTTCAATTATGCAAAGCAAGACCGAATGTGAAAAAGTCATGTGCAGGGGTATTCTTTTGAATCTCTTTGAATAATTTTTTTCTCCTGGTAAATGTAACTGATGACAGTTGGAAGCTGATCTATTTTCAAGGCCTTCGGGAAAAAAAATAAGGTTGCTGCAGGGATTGCTTGCCTGTAGAGCCTCACACTGTAAATGTTGCATATGCATACCTACAAACTGTCTGCAAAATGAAAAGGAACATGACACTATCATCAATCTGTCATTTCGCCACTCAAGAATGAGATGAAATGAAGAAATATGAGATATAAAATATGGACATCGGTCTCCATATTGATATAGAGCAGGTCTTGACAGCATTTCAAATATCTCCAAGAAACACACCCAAATATCTGAATCTCTGAATAAGTTTCCATGAACAGACAAGGCATTGCCTTCTTTCACATGCAACAGCTAGTAAAGGTATCATAATATTTCAATTTTTATCACAGTTCAACAGGGCACCATAAAGGGGTTACAGGAGAGTAGTCACTGGTCCAACAGGGTCTCCCCCAAAACAGACACATACACAAATTAAAGGTAACTTCAACCACAGGACAGTATTATCTCCATATCTCATCTTGTGGGGCACAGTTAGGCGCCATCTCTCAATGGCCACTTCCACTGCTGTTGAATTCAGTGTACTGACAGACACTTAATATTACAGTCTTTCAACAGATGCTTATTAAGTTCTGTGTAAATCAGCAAGAAACAAGAAATGTGTATACCTTTGTATAGTTTTATGTTGAGTTTTATTTATAAAAAAAATATTAATTTAAGTGTAAATTAAATAAACTAAATCAAAATGCTACCAAATATTGACTTTGGCTTATTTATACCTATACCTTTCCAAATTTACTTTACTTTCAAGTAAAAAGGCAACAGAAGAATTACTAAAGGACCAATTTACACAAATTCTTATGCAATTACTCCTTTTACCACTAACAATAATATAGTTCAACTTTGTCCCAAATGTAGCATGGAAACCATCATGGATCCCAACTGTTTGTAGTAAACTGTAAGCAAACATATGTATCTGACAATATGCTGAGGCCGCCATTGATGATCACAAACAGGTTTGACTGATATGAACCGTTAGTCTAAAGCATAGCTGTCGTTAGTATATGACGCATAAACTGCGCAATATATTATTCAAATGAAAATGTAACACTTGATCTTATATCTAATACATCATTACCAATTATATAATTAACCCTCTGAGGTGTAACTTCTATGTTCCTATCACCAAAAGAGATGTTAAAAAATGTCCTGTCCTCAAAAAGGCTACAGTCCACTGTGTGAAAAGGTGCCCCCCCAATCAGAGCAGTCTAGATCCGGGCTTGCTATCAAGGCCAAGAACAACCACCACGGCCCAGGAGTTTCACAGCTGGAAGCAGAGGTCTCTTGAGCACAGCCAGCTCCGTGATGGTCAGGCGAGGTTATCTGTGGGAGCACTGAACTTGTTGCTGTGTTTGTAACCATGGCAACAGACAGGTGGCGTCTGGGTCATGGGGAATAAAGCGACCAGGACTTAGGGACGTTCTGTCAGTTAATACATATCTGGCACATTGCATACACCTTCTGTCAGAGGTGGACGTGGCCAGTTGAGCTCTGGTCAAACATAAACACATGTGAGACCGCTTCCTCAGTCCGCCTGTTTATTGCTGTTTAAGAGCAGAAACCTCTTTGCATGATGTTATCACACTGGACGTATGTATTTAGTTTAGCATGTCTGAGACTGAGACTCAAAACTAGAGATGCCTGCTGAGAAAGGGATGGAGGGGCATGTTGTGTCAGGGGCATGACGTAATCCACCAAACATATTACATGCAATTAAACACACACCCAAAGGAACAATTTAAAAATCATTCCAAACCTTTTCCTAGGACAAGCAGACAAGATTAATGTGATCTAATAAAGCAAATATATGAACTCATATCTGTCAACACATGTCTGCTCTTAGATTTTCAGTTCAGTATGACTAACACGATAACCCTGCAATCTGAATGGCCAAAGCTGGTGCATCAGATCAGAGCTAAATTAATTATGAAAGCTCTGTTTCAGGCCACAGATAGACCTCCTAGAGAAGATCAGCAGTATTTGACCCTTATCTGAGATGGGTCTAAGAAATTAAGCCCTTATTTGTAAAAGGAAACACTACTTTATCTGAAACTGTGGAGTACAAAGACAAACCCCCTGAAAAACAGGCACATCAAAAATGAAATGCCAGTTTCTCTTCTCTCTCTTCTCTCGTCTCGTCTCTCCTCTCAATCGAGTCAACATAGTGAGCTTCAAGAGGGCAAGGAAAAGACAGGCGAAACTGTGTGCTGCCATTGCACACAGAGTTAAAGACCAAACCCCCAAAATCTGCACTTGATTATTTCGCCGTGTCTCTCTCTCCGTTTGCCAACATCCTCCACAGTTGCTATGAGACACCACAGCTGAGGCCAAGGGTTTGACATTTCATTACAAGGGGAACAAAAGCAAAAGCGGCACATTAGGCCAACCAAACCCAGCCGCCTCACACTTAACAGACAAATCACACCTCCTTGGATTGGAAATGGCTCGTTCTGAGCCTTCCTATTCTCTACTTTTATGGGCCAGATGATACACATAGCCAAAACTGGGAAAGGGAACCGCCAGAAGCCAATTGCTGGATAATTTAACACTTATTTTAATATCCTTCGCTGTCCCCCTTTTACCCCTTTCAGGCCTTTTAAGAGCTTTCATATAAATTAGGGCAGCAAGTGTTATAGACATTAGCGGTTGACATATTGGGAGAAATTCCAAAGAATGTGATGTTAAGTCAGCACAAATAAGCTACACTAACTCTAGCCTCTAGCATATTTGAAGGTAGTCTACAAATAAAAAAAGAGCTTCCAAAGTTCATGTGTTAACCGTAATTCGTTTTAATGCAACTGGGTATTTTGACATCATTAAAGGAAGTTGTGTCATGATGACCCCCTTGCTACACCCATAGTATAGCAGTCCCCTAGCATGAGGTCGGATGACAATTAGCAAGTAAATGCCTGTTGGGTTTGACTTTGCAATCAGTTATGATTTGAGCATATTTTTTTTTAAAAGCTACATGCTGTGGCCTACCCATGAGGGATTCTGACAGTCATTGTCATTGTTTTGTGTTTCAATAATACATTTTCATTTGCAGTAATAAATGCATACATCTGAATAAAGCAAGCATTTCTTGTCGACTACCATGTTGATAAGGACATTTGTAAAATCACCTTTTCGGTAAATTCGAAACATAAAGAAATAGTATTCAGACTCATCGTATCCCATTAATAAAATGGCATTGCATGGCATTTTGGTGCCATTTCTGCAACTAGGAATATACTGTAACTGTAAACTATATATACTGTAACAGATTTACATTGTGTAAAATCTAAACATTATTTATATTGTGGAAAACCTATTTTCAATGTATGCAGGAACAGTAACACTCCATTAAAGTAACTTTATGCAAGCACAGCTTTTACAGCACTGCATCACTAAATACATTACCAAAATACATCAGTTAGCAAACTAACTGTGCTATTATTAGTGTTTACAAGACAAATCTGCTGGTTGTTAGCTAGATAGCTTGCTAGTTTTAGACCAAAAACTCCGTAATGCTTCTTTAACTAACTAGGAACTAATCAATGCGACAAAAATGGGTAGGAAGTTGACGATGAAAATTAGCCTCTAGCACAAATGCAGTGCATCTGACATTGTAAATGCAATTCTCAGTATATTTGATTTGACCTCCAATTAGCTACCACCACCCTGGATTATTAGCCAAGGTCTTTTTCCTGATTAATATCAGCTAATTTTACTGAATCTGGATCCAGAATATCCAGAATATCCAGAATATCTAATGGTAGTTAATGACTGATCTATTCATTGATCGTGTTGGATCGTAGCTATTCTTTGATGTAAGGCAGGAATGTCGCTTAACAGACTTGCAAGCGGTGAGCATTCGTAGTTTATTTTTAGAATTTGATAAATGCTTATTCTTAAATAGCAGATACGTTTTATAGTTCAATCCACCCTTAACTCAATTTCAACAACATCCTCAAATTCATTTCAAAACGACATGATGCAGGTTTGTACTATTTTTAATGTGCATTTTTCCAGGTAGCTATCTTCAATAAACCCTCAAATACATTTGAATGGCGTAGGCCTATACTCATGCGAAGGAGAGGCTCTTTACTGAAGTGTACTGAAGTGATCTAGGCTAGAAACCACACAAAAATACAAGTGTAACTGCTTTTACAGCACAGTGAATCATGAATTATGAATCATATCACCAAAATACAACCTAGCTAGCTTTTATCAGTGCCAACTGTACTGCCTGCTGTTAGTTACAGTAGCTGTTTGTTAACTAGTTAAATCGTTTTATACAACAATTCAACTACATTTCCTGCATAGTCCTTCCTTTGTCAATGGGAAACAAACAGAGTGGCTCAGACCCTGCCATACACTATTCTAGCCAATCAACAGCAGCACAGACAGCTGGGGTGTATTTGATTGGTTGGAGCTCAAATATCAACAACTTTTCACCAGGATCAAGGAATGTACTCTCAAGGCTAGAGAAAATAATCATTTTTAAAATGCATCGCAATGCTAACATGAAATATTCTGCATCGACACAGAAAAATAGAAACATTTATTTTTTTAAACGTAACCAAATAACATGCAGCCAACAGAATTGATTTAAACAAAGTGTAGCTGTACATTTGTCATAATGACTAATACATTTCTGTACACATTCCTAAGGCTCTTATGGTGCTAGCCAAGGACAGTTAAAGTGATGTAAACAAATAATTCCACCACAACTGTCATATCAATGAATAAACACTATCTGTACACAATCCGTAGGGTCATGTGATGCCAGCCAAGTACCGTTACAGGTTAGTATGAACACATTTTAAACAATGAATACATAGCATTAATATAGCTCTGTTAGCTGGCTTAATGTGAATACTTGCTACCACTTCCTCTGGTGTCTCATAATAGCCAGATATAATCCACAAGGATTACATGTATTTAACATCTACATATGAATTTCTGTTTATACTACCTTGTGGTGTGGATGATCTTATTTGACCTCATAAGAGGCAGCTTTTTTATGTTTTATTTTTGTTATATAGTACAGTGAGTGAATTATCTTGCAAGCCTAAAGGAGGCACTAGAATTTAACACTATTTAATTTATACAAACAATTAATATAAAATCGAATCGAATCATGAGGCAAGTGTAGAATAACACCTCTAATATGGCTTCACAGACTAACCTTAGTTAAAAGCACCATAAGGCTTAATTTCCACTAAATATGGTTTCCCCCATAAACGATGTCCTATTAAAGTGGCATTATGTAGGAATTGCTAATCGCTAACGAGATGCTAGCGGCTAAACCTAGCGAAACCTCTTGAAATTGACAAACTTGTGAGTCAACATCTTTCCTAACACAGTCAAACATCAAGCAAGTGCAACAGAAGACAAAGCAAGACGGCAAATAAGCTACTTACTAGTTCGGCAGACAGTAGTAACCGGGCGGCTTCAGGCAAAACTACATAACCCAGTAATATGCCTACGGACCCTGGTATGGCAATGACACGGAGGCGATTCTCCATATTAAACGTCATTGTAGCGCCCCAATTTTTTTAAGGTAAAACTGCTAATCCTAACCCTGAAGTACAATTCCTACATAATGCCACTTTAAGAATGAGGGCTTGTGTTGAGTTAACATGGTTCTTTAAAAGATTATTTCAGTGTCTAGGAGTCTACAGAGCAACATCAAGACATTTTATTAACAGCACTCTTAAAGCATGTTTGTAAATTACAAGGGTAATCCAGTTAATATTAACAATGTTAGCCCCTACTAACAACCAAATGACCTATACCCACTATCATGTCTAAAGAATGTCCATGTGGGCAATGCCACACTTGCTTTTGTTTGAAAGAGACATTCTGGAGTTGAATGCACCATGTCTGAAGCAAGAGTGTCTGTAACCTTGTGCCTACGAGTCAGAGCTACAAAATCACCTTTTAGAAGTTTAACCCAGTTTTACTAAATCTGTCTGGCCAAATGTGGAAAAACTTTTGAACCCAAGCTCTGCACCAATCAGAACGGACTTTGTTGCTGCAAGTCTATGTAGCCCAGCTAAAAAAATCAGTCATGCGCATTGCGCATGCGCAGGAAATTCTCTTGTTTCCGAGAACCGTTGAAGTTCAGCTGAAGTGCAAGCAGCGTGAACTTGATAACTTGATAACTTTGAAGGATAACGATATATATTTTCCGTTCCTTTCCTTTTTCGTCTCACCCTGTCATTTCACAAGCAGAGAGTGGATTGAATTCATTTTTTAATTAAGAAAAGAGCTTCGGTAAGTTTAAGTTTTCATACTGTAACGATCTCATATTGTACAGACAAGTTCAAACTCATAGAGCAATTTTAAAAACCAGTCGAAGCATTTATTTAATATTACAACCTTTTATTTCTCAACTGTACATAGTATTTTCATGTTTAATATTTGTATTGTAATATAACTTTGTTGAAAATGGGTTTATTACCGAATTGTATGTATATACTGTCCATACGGGTTTTGTTGGCCATGCAGGCTAATTGCATTTTGTGTTTAACTTAACGGCTGCGCGGCAGCGGAAAGATAACCACCTTTTAGGGCAGCTCGGTTTTCCACCTGTAGATTTAGATAAAAGATTTAGATTTAGTAAAGCTTTACGTAGATTTTAGATACTGAATATTAACACTCGAATCTATTACACTGTTGTGTAGATTGGTTTTAAGTTGGATTTAAGAAGACTCAGAAAAGATGGCGAGCTTCCCACGGAGATCTTTGCACCCCGCGCATGGAGCATCAAACCTGTGGTAGCCTGGCCAGCTACCATAAGGTTTCTTCGACGACAGTTGAACAAGCACTTTGCATCTTTGCGCGTGGACAGATAAGTGCAATCCTTTTCACACTGAGAAGGGAATCCTTTGCATACACGAACACAGGACTGTTGATTGACTGATTTTCCATATTGTTTTTCATATTGATTTCCTGCATTGTTTTTTTCCTGTTGAACATACTGAATTGGTACACTGTTTTTTAAGTGTATATTTGATTACTGAAGTGTTTCATATAGGGTGCATTTTCTTTTGCTACTTTAATTCGTATTGAATGTACATTTTGGTGCATATTTACATGTTTTTGTTATTTTCTTTTATTTAATTATACATTTACACACACTTATTCATACACTGACTGCAACATATTCAAATTTCTACATTAACATTCCAAGGAAACTGTACAAAATAAAGTGTTTACTATTTGCAAGCTTTTAGTTTTAATGGTGATTTCAACTCTAGTTTCTAGAATCTTCGTGAGTGTAGCTCTTTTCTACTAGTCCAGACAACACAGGTGCTACATAATAGTGGCGAGCTAGCCAGGAGAGTTGTGGCTTTTGTTTGTACAGTTTCCTCACCTGTTATTGCGAGAAATAATTTTTTTTTCTTGTTGCCCTAACATTTAAGCATTTAAAAATGGATGTCATAAGATCTGAAAACATCAAAGTGCCTAATGCCTTGTTAGTCAGTGGATTGTCTCATTCTGAGGCTGATGATTATATTTTTGAGTTCCTACATACATATGGCACTGTAAGCAGAGTCTTGCAGATAGATAGCCCAGATCCAGTTTTTCTGAATACTGCTGTTGTAGAGTACGACAGTGGCGCAGCTATAGAGAAACTTAAGTATGAACTACCTTTTTCCAAAATGTCCCCTTCTGAACCAAGTGTGATTCATCACATTAAACTGCTGTCTACTCTATTTACCACATCTCTCGGATCTAGTCTGACCAGTAGCTATATAACAGAACTGAAAAATGTTGCAAAATTAGGTGGCATAGACTTTGAAGCATTGCTTCAAGAAGAGTTAGCCAGAATCCGAGTGTCCACTAAAAGTGAATCTTCCACACAAGATGTAAGCTTGGGGAAATCCCCAAGCTGTCATTTAAACAGGGCTGATGTATCCATACGGATAGATGAGGATGAGGATGTAATTCAAGGAACTTGCCCTTTTCCAAAAGGGAACACTCAAAGCCCTTTACCCAGAATCTTGACTTGTTCAGTTCCCACTTCTGCAACAGCCATACGCTTACCAGTTGATCAGCTAAGTACCCCCTGATGTTCAAAGATTAGTCGTCGAGCACATAGTGAAGGGTGATGATGTTTCTTCCAGGCATCGCTCTCTGAAACTAAGATCCTTCTCTGGGAAAAGTCCTGTTCCAGCAATGGAAGTTGATTATGAAACATGGCGGAGCCACATTGACTTCTATCTCAAGGATTCTTCTTTTCCTGATCTGCAAGTGGTTAGGAAAATTGTTGAAAGTCTCTTGTCTCCTGCAGCGACCATGGTGAAGCATTTAGGCCCTCAGGCGAGTTCTGCTTGTTATTTAAGTTTGTTGGATTCTGCTTATGCTGCTGTGGGCGATGGAGACGAACTCTTTGCAAAGTTTCTTAGTACAAATCAGAATGCTGGCGAGAAACCTTCTGCTTATTTACATAGGCTGCAGATCTCTCTCAGTGCAAGTAGTAAAGAGAGGTGGGACTACCTGCCAGTCAAATGGACCGCCAGTTGCTGAAACAATTCTGCAGAGGATGCTGGAACAACAGCTTGATCACAAAATCTCCAGCTTGAGCGGAAATTAGATAACCCACCATCTCTATCTGAGTTCATGCTTTCTGCTACGGACAGAGGAAGACAAACAAGCCGCAAAGTCAAGCCGCATGAAACAGCATCTTGGCTTTCCAAAAGCAAAAGCTCAGTCCAACTTGCATGCTGTGTGTGACCCTTTTGCTGCTTAGGTTGACATGTTTTCTGTTACCTCTGACCTCCCCTCAGAAACCAGAAAATGAGAATGCAATAGCTGATCTTCAAGCTCAGTTAGCTTCTCTTAAAAGTTTCAAAAGAACAAAATGTAGGGGCTAGCAGCAAAACAGAAAATATAGAAAAACCAAGACCTAAAGACTTCAAACAAGAGGACACCACAGCAGTTTGCAGGGAAGCGAATAAAAAGCCCAGACCCTGGTATTGCTTCAATTGCGGGAAGATGGTCATATCTCACCCTCGTGTAGCGATGAGCCTACCCAGCACTGGTGAGGCTAAGAAAAAAGAACTTAGGGAGAAGCAAAGAGCTTGGGAGGAGCTTAATGGTTTCTTTCAGCACTCCATCTTTAAACTAAAGTCTGCTTCTGTTTGGGGGCAAATGGGAGCAGCAACTAGGTAGTAATAGCCCCGAGCAAAACACTGTTTGTCAGCCTATCATAACAGTTTCATTGTGTTGAAAACCAGATGTAAACCACAGTCTAGATTAGTGGGTGAACGGTGTACTGCCATGGTTAACATTTCGGTGTTGACTGTAGCTGGCTTATTAGACACCGGATCCCAAGTAACCACAGTGTCTCTTTCTTTTATAATGATCATCTGTCAGCACAGCCAATCAAGCCTTTAGATCACCTCATAGAGGTAAAGGGTGCCAATGGCCAATCTGTGCCATATCTTGGATATGTGGAGATTTAGCGTGAAGCTCCCAAAAGAATTCATCAACAATGAAAACCCAGTTTTCCACTTTAGCCTTGGTTGTTCCTGATGCATGCTCTAATAGTGAAGTAACCATCCTTATTGGGACTAACCTGCTTGACACAGTCTACAGTGAATATCATGGACACAGCTCTAAGAGTAGGCATTCTTCAGTGCATGGCTATGCACAGATCCTTAAAATTCTTGAGCTAAGGAAAAGTCAGAGCACCAGTGGACGAGTGGGACTGATGACACTTAAAGGGAGAACAAGACAAACCATACCGGCTGGTCAGAGAGTTGCGTTGGATTGTTCCATGAGAATTAATGCCATTCCCAATGAACCATATGTTTTAGTAGAACAACCCACACTGTCTTCCTTACCTGGTGGAATTCTTGTTGATCAATGTTCTTATCACCTTACCTAAAGAAGTCACCCAACAAGTTTGCTGTATGGGTCAGAAACCAAACTGATCATGACATAACTCTTCATCTAAATTGTGTTGTTGCTCAGCTTAGTGTTGCTCATCAAGTCCTGGAAAATCATCAAATGGGCAGACAAGGTCTGCATGATGTGCACAGGTTCTTACCAAAACTGTGCTCAGACAACTAGTTCCAGCTTGAGGTTCGACTTTGGGAGAATCCCTCTTCCAGAGGAGTGGAGGAAAAGAGTTGCTCAGAAGTTGAATACTTTTACTTGATGTTTTTGCGCATCATGAACCTGGACTTCGGCCATGCCACCAAGGTTTAAGCATCGCATCAAGCTGAAAGATGACACCCCCTTCAAGCAAAGACCCAGGCCTATACATCCTCGTGACTTTGAAGCAGTCAAAAGACACCTTAAGACGCTTTTTGATGCTGGTGTAATCCGTGAGTCGGAATCCCCCTTCTCTTCTCCTATTGTAGTAGTGAGGAAGAAGAATGGCGATGTTCGACTTTGCGTAGATTATAGGAAGCTCAATTCTCAAACCATCAAGGACGCTTATGCGTTGCCCAACTTGGAGGAGGCGTTCTCTGCCCTCGCTGGGTCCAAATGGTTCTCCGTTATGGACTTGAAGTCAGGGTACTACCAAAATCGAAATGGAGGAAGAAGACAAACATAAGACGGGCTTTTGTGTGTCCTTTGGGTTTCTGGAATTCAACAGGATGCCACAGGGGACAACAAATGCACCGAGCACTTTCCAACGTTAATGGAAAAGTGTATGAAGGACATCAATTTAAAGGAGGTGCTAGTATTTCTGGATGACTTAATTGTCTTTTCCGCTTCTTTAGAGGAACATGAAGCAAGGCTGCTGACTGTACTTCAGCGTCTGAGAGAAAATGGTCTTAAACTGTCTCCAGAGAAATGCAAATTCTTTCAGTCACGTGTCCGTTATCTTTGGGTCATATTGTGTCTCATAATGGGATTTGAGACAGACCCAGAAAAGGTCCGTGCATTGAAGACTTGGCCCAAGCCTCAGACCTTGAAAGAACTGCGGTCATTTTTAGGTTTCTCTGGATACTATCGCCGTTTTGTGCAAGATTACTCAAAGATAGTGAAGCCATTAACCAATCTGACCGCTGGGTACCCACCATCCAGCAAATGTCGAAAAAAAGCCTTCGCAGAATGTAACCTACTTGAACCCCAAAGAACCTTTTCTGACCGGTGGACGTCAGCATGCCAGCAAGCTTTCGAATGTATAATAGCAAGACTACATCAGCTCCTGTACTTGGGTTTGCCGACCCTAAGCTTCCCTAGAACTCCACACTGACGCAGCACCACTGGTCTTGGAGCTGTGCTTTATCAAGAACAAGAGGGTCAGCAGAGAGCTGTAGCTTATGCGAGCCGCGGTCTGTCTAAGAGTGAGGCCCGAATATCCGGCCCATAAATTAGAATTTTTGGCAATGAAGTGGCCATAGTGAAAAGTTTCAGGATTATTTGTATGGGAACACCTTTACGGTAGTAACTGATAACAATCCGTTAACATATTGTACTCACTTCCGCGAAGCTTGATGCAGCTGGTTACGCTGGCTGGCGGCATTATCCACCTTCAGCTTCAATATCAAGTACAGGCCTGGAAGCAAAAATCAGGATGCGGATGCTCTCTCCAGAATGCCCCATGATGCACTAGACGACGACCCTGCTTCTGCCGAAGAGAGTGCGAGGATCATGGAGTTTGCATCGCAGCATCTGGCTTCACAGGATTGCACAAACTTACCTTGCAGTGTTGTAGCTGCCGCCTGTCTCCGTCATCTGTCAGATGGAGGTAGTGATGACCTGCCTGATGTGACCTTAGTTGAGTCTCTTGCCATGAGCGCTGATGCAGTTCCAGATGTTTATGGCGATGAGCAAGAGTTTGAAAAATGTGTGTTAATACCTACTTTCACAGATGAGGACCTGATCAAGCACCAAAGAGACGACCCCATAATTGGACGAGTCATCCAGGCTCTGGAAGCAGGGTGTTCAGTGTCTGGAGATTCGGATACTCACTCACACGACCTCAAGTTGATGATCAAGGAGTGGAAGCGTTACGTTATGAGAGATGGCATCTTGTATAGGAAACGCCAGTGTGACGACCACCTTGTTTATCAGCTTGTACTTCCTGAAGCGCTGAGAACCTCCGTGCTCAAGTGTCTCCATGACGATATGGGCCACATGGGGATCGATCGGACACTTGACTTAGTGCGTTCCCGCTTTTATTGGCCTAGAATGTCATTCGACGTGGAGCGCAAGGTTTAAAACCTGTGGACGATGTGTCAGGAGGAAAGCACAGCCTGAACGTGCTGCCCCCTTAGTAAACATCAAAACATCCAGGCCAATGGAGTTGGTTTGTATGGACTACTTGTCAATAGAGCCAGATAGTCGCAACATCAAAGATGTTTTAGTAATCACAGACCACTTTACCCGCTATGCTGTTGCTATTCCAACAAGAGACCAAAAAGCGCGAACAGTAGCAAAAAGTCTCTGGGAGCATTTCCTGGTGCACTATGGATTCCCGGAACGGCTTCATAGTGATCAGGGCAGGGACTTTGAATCTCATGTCATACATGAACTCTGTGCTGTAGCAGGTATCAGGAAAGTGCGAACAAGTCCTTACCATCCGAGAGGTAATCCTGTTGAGCGTTTTAACCGCACACTGCTGGATATGTTGGGTACGCTGAAAGACAAAGACAAAAGTCACTGGTGTGATTTTGTGAAGCCACTCGCTCATGCGTACAACTGTACCAGAAATGAAGCAACTGGTTTCAGTCCGTATGAGTTGATGTTTGGTCGACATCCAAGATTACCAGTGGACATTGCCTTTAACTTGCCAGTCAGGGAGGCCAAATCTCAGTCACACTCCCAGTATGCCCAGAGCCTCAAGTCTCGTTTACAGGAGAGCTTCAAAACTGCTACTGCAAATGCTCAGAAGTTGGCTGATCGGAATAAGCAACGATTTGACAGGCGTGTGCGAGAATCCAAGCTTGAAGTGGGAGATCAAGTTCTGGTTAGAAACCTCCGCCTGCGAAATAAGCATAAATTAGCTGATAAGTGGGAGTCTGTTGCCTATCGTGTCCTGGAGAAGATGGGAAACTTACCTGTCTACAAGGTCCAGTCAGTAAATGGAGACAGTCCAACTCGAACCCTACATCGCGACCTCTTGTTGCCTTGCGGGTACTTGTTTGAGGAGAATGATGAACCAGCGGAACCGAAGCCTATTCGTCGTCCTCGAACCAGAGCAAATCCTTCTCGAGACCCCGACGAGGGACTTGATGAAGATTCTGACGATGATGACGACGAATCCTTCGGCCCCCCATCATTCACTGAGAAGAGGTTCACAAGGACCTATGACATCACAAGAGTTGCACCTGCTGCTCAACCTGTTGACAGTCAGTCATCCCCTGTGAAGCTGCAAGAGCCCTGCCCAATGACTGAACCTCCGGCAGAAGAGACCACTGATGTGCCCTGGGAGAATTCATCAGAAGGACGGAACAGTGCTCTGATGCCGGCAGAAGATGTGCCTGAAGTCGATCCATTGGTAGAGGGTAATGCAGAAGAGCAAAGCACAACAGACCCCAGTGGTGAAAGGCATGAAGTTGCTGAAATGTTGGCAGAAGAAAATGATAAACACACTGAAAACCATACTGAAACCTCAGAAACTGACAGACAAGCAGCTGAAGAAAGCATGCGTAGGTCTGAACGGGTGCGACGACCCCCAGGTCGTTTCCATTATCCCAAACTTGGAAAACCTTTGATTTCCTTTGCACAAACTATTTTAGAAAGCTTTAACAGTGTTCTTAATTCAATCAATGATAGTGATAATTCGCCAGTGATAATCCATATCTAGTTAGCTGGCGCATGCAGGGACGCATGCTCATTCAGGAGGGGAGTGTGTAGCCCAGCTAAAAAAATCAGTCATGCGCATTGCGCATGCGCAGGAAATTCTCTTGTTTCCGAGAACCGTTGAAGTTCAGCTGAAGTGCAAGCAGCGTGAACTTGATAACTTGATAACTTTGAAGGATAACGATATATATTTTCCTTTCCTTTCCTTTTTCGTCTCACCCTGTCATTTCACAAGCAGAGAGTGGATTGAATTCATTTTTTAATTAAGAAAAGAGCTTCGGTAAGTTTAAGTTTTCATACTGTAACGATCTCATATTGTAGAGACAAGTTCAAACTCATAGAGCAATTTTAAAAACCAGTCGAAGCATTTATTTAATATTACAACCTTTTATTTCTCAACTGTACATAGTATTTTCATGTTTAATATTTGTATTGTAATATAACTTTGTTGAAAATGGGTTTATTACCGAATTGTATGTATATACTGTCCATACGGGTTTTGTTGGCCATGCAGGCTAATTGCATTTTGTGTTTAACTTAACGGCTGCGCGGCAGCGGAAAGATAACCACCTTTTAGGGCAGCTCGGTTTTCCACCTGTAGATTTAGATAAAAGATTTAGATTTAGTAAAGCTTTACGTAGATTTTAGATACTGAATATTAACACTCGAATCTATTACACTGTTGTGTAGATTGGTTTTAAGTTTGGATTTAAGAAGACTCAGAAAAGATGGCGAGCTTCCCACGGAGATCTTTGCACCCCGCGCATGGAGCATCAAACCTGTGGTAGCCTGGCCAGCTACCATAAGGTTTCTTCGACGACAGTTGAACAAGCACTTTGCATCTTTGCGCGTGGACAGATAAGTGCAATCCTTTTCACACTGAGAAGGGAATCCTTTGCATACACGAACACAGGACTGTTGATTGACTGATTTTCCATATTGTTTTTCATATTGATTTCCTGCATTGTTTTTTCCTGTTGAACATACTGAATTGGTACACTGTTTTTTAAGTGTATATTTGATTACTGAAGTGTTTCATATAGGGTGCATTTTCTTTTGCTACTTTAATTCGTATTGAATGTACATTTTGGTGCATATTTACATGTTTTTGTTATTTTCTTTTATTTAATTATACATTTACACACACTTATTCATACACTGACTGCAACATATTCAAATTTCTACATTAACATTCCAAGGAAACTGTACAAAATAAAGTGTTTACTATTTGCAAGCTTTTAGTTTTAATGGTGATTTCAACTCTAGTTTCTAGAATCTTCGTGAGTGTAGCTCTTTTCTACTAGTCCAGACAACACAGGTGCTACATGTAGGATGGCTTTGGCCTTCTGTCAGCCCTGTGTCAGAAGAAACAGGAGATGAGATCGGAACAGGATATTTTAACACACTCACACACACACACACACACACACACACAAATACGCACACTCACAAACACAATCACACACACACACACACACACACACACACACACACACACACACACACACACACACACACACATACACACACACACGTACACACACACATAGAAAAAGACCTGGTGGCAATCCTTTGTAACAACATAGGAGACAGTCCTGCTGACACAACTAAAGCAAAACCAATTTCCCTTATAGAAAAACACACACACATACATTTCCCACATAGAAGCAGCACACAAGCGCACACACACACACACACACACACACACACACACACACACACACACACACACACACACACACACACACACACACACACACACACGCAGCTGCTGTGACAGAATAGCCACTGACTTATATCACAAACAATGTAAGAAGGCAGCCATGCTAGGCAGACTGCCAGCCTAGTACCTAGGGTAGATGGGCAAACAGCCTCCAGGAAATTTCATACATAAACACACACACACACTGACAGAATTGGCCTTGTCTTATATTAAGACAAATGGCATCAACATACCACTCGGTAAATGAGGAAATTTCCACAGCAATATTCAGC
>NW_024880184.1:0-27152 GCF_900700415.2 Clupea harengus
AACTGATGATGTTGGTGCTGATGTCCTCTGTTCCTTCTCCTTACATCCACAATCATCTCTTCAGGTTTGCTGACATTGAGGGAAAGGTTGTTCTTATGGCACCATGTCACTCAGCTTGACACCTCACTCCTGTACGCTGTCTCATCACCACCAGTGATCAAGCCTATGACAGTGGTGTCATCAGCAAACCTGATGATGGAGTTGCTCTCATAGGAGGCAGTGCAATCATATGTGAAGAGTGTGTAGAGGGCAGCCAGTGTTCATGATTAGTGTCTTTGAGGAGAGAGGCCCAATGCTGACAGATTGTGGTCTGCTAGTGTGGAAGTCCATGATCCAGCTGCAGAGGGAGGGAGGGGATAAGGCCATGAGTAGTTTGTCTGTTAGTGTGGGGGTCGACGATGGTGTTGAATATTGAGCTGTAGCTAATGAACCGCATTCTAACATGGCTGTCTTTGTTTGCTGTGGAACCCTTGGTTGATCTGAATTGTTGATAGGGAAACTGAAGGGGTTCCAGTGTGTCTATCCCAGAAAAAATAACCAGGCTATGAAATATATTACTGTTTTTGTATTGCATGCTTAGTTTTTTCCCTGTTGATCTACAAAACTTATATAGTTTTGCTTGATTCAAATGATACACTGATAACAAATCAGTTCACATGCTAAACTCACAGTTTTGTGCTCAACTGTATTTTCTTCTCCCCTTCTTTTTTGAGGTATGACCATGGAGGAGAGTTCAGGATTAAACCAGGACCGAGAAAATGTGAGTGATTTTATTCATTTTTCCCTGAAAAAATACATACACATGATTTGTATATGAACACATGGAAACATTGAGGTGTGTGTGTGTGTATGTAAGAGAAAGAGGTTGTGTATGTTTATAGGTTTAGTAGTGCATGTGATCATTTGTGTGTGATCAGGCTGATGTTTCTTTGTCTTCACTTGGTCATTCTTTGATTCCATTTGACTTGATAATTCTAAAACATGAACATGAATGTGATCAAGTCGACTCCCAGCTCATACAGCTGCTGCTGAGCAACTGCAGTGTCTGGCCCTGAAAACAGCTGCCAGCTTACTGCCATAAGATTAAAATGGCCTGTGCCATCATGACAATGAAAGCTGAACAGAATTGATATCTGACACTTACTGAACCAAGCCTGGCAGTGTTTGGTCTGTGATGCCTACCTTAAGGGGATACACACCTGAGTGTGTGTGTTGTGTCCTTTAAGTTTGTACTTGCCTGCTAAGTGTGTGTGTGACAGATTGTTTTTTGTGTGTGTGTGTGTGTGTGAATGAAGACATTTCACATACTTGTTCCTGCACACACAAGATATCATTCATCTTCTTCCTGAAACACACATTCTCTTAATTAGACATTAACAAACACAAACAGAGATAGAGATGGAGAGAAAGATACACAAACACAGACACACACACACATACACACACACACTCTCACACACTCTCACACACTCTCACACACAAGATATTGCACATATACTCCTTTTCTACACACACACACACACACACACACACACACAAACATACACAGAAAGAGAAAGACATGTGCACTCACACACACACACATATCACATATACACAAGAATGCACAAACAAATAAATTCTTATACACAGACATTACAAAACACACCCCTCTCTCACACACACACACACACACACACACACACACACACACACACATAGAGATAGAGAGAGAGAAAGAAAGTGACAGAATCACACATATAGACTAATTTACACCCAAGCGATTACACACATACTCCTTCCTTCGTCATATACACACACACACATACACAAATATCAGAAATACCACAAATACACAAGGATGCACATACACAAACACACATATACACACACACACACACACACACCCACACAAATATCACAAATACACAAGGATTCACATACACAAACACACACACATATACATACACACACATACACTCACACACACTCACACACACAAGATATTACACATATACTCCTTCCTGAGACACACACACACACACACACACACACAAGATATTACACATATATTCCTTCCTGATACACACACACACACTCACAAATATCACAAATACAGAAGGATGCACAAACACACACACACTCACACACACAAGATATTACACATATACTCCTTCCTGACACACACACACAGACAGACAGACACACTTTCTCTCTCACATACTTACACACATATATATATAGAGAGAGAGAAAATGACAGAAACACATACACGCACACACACTTACAAGAAATCACACATACTTCCTGACACACACACACACATTCTCTTACAAAGACAGGAACAAACACACACACACACACACAAATATCATAAATGCACAGGAATGCACACACACACATACACACACACACACACACACACTGTATATATGGAGAAAGAAAGTGACATAAACACACACACGAGATTGCACATATACTTCTTCCTGGCACACACAAATATCACAAATACACAATAATGCTCATGCACACACACACACACACACACACACACACACACACTTACAAGAAATCACACATACTTCCTGACACACACACACACACATTCTCTTACACAGACATAAACAAACACACACACACAAATATCACATATACACAAGAATACACAGAAACACAAACACACTCACTCACTCACACCTACATGCATACATACACACACACATAAAACACACACACACAGATATCATAGATCATTCCTGACACACACGCAAGAGATTACACATATACTTCTTCCTGGCACACACACACACACACACACAAATATCACAAATACACAAGAATGTACATACACACACTGACACAAACACACACACATATAGGAGATTACACATATACTCCCTGTTGCCTTCTTGACACACATGCACACAGGTACATTGAATCATGCACTCACACACACACACACACACACACAAATATACACACTTCTCATTCTCCTCTTAGGATTTTTAACATAGAAATACACACACACACACGTCTATTGGATCTGTGTGTGATGGTGTGTTTGAGCATGTGTTTGTTTGTGTGCAAGCAGGAAGAGGTGTGTATCTGAACATCTGTATGATTGTGTGTGTGTGTGTGTGTGTGTGTGTGTGTGTGTGTGTGTGTGTGTGTGTGGATGGGTGCAGTGGAACAGTCCCTTTCCTACCCCATATTCTGATGTTCTCTCCTCTTGTCTGCAGATGCCTGTGAGCTCACACTGGACCCAAACACAGCAGGCAGAGATCTCTCTCTCTCTGAGGGGAACAGAAAGGTGACATATGTGAATAAGGAGCAGCGGTATCCTGACCACCCAGAGAGATTTGACTGGTGTACTCAGGTGCTGTGTAGAGAGGGTCAGTCTGGACGCTGCTACTGGGAGGTTGAGTGGAGTGGTGGTGAGGCTCGTATGGCAGTGGCATATAAGAGCATGGAGAGGAAAGGGTGGGGTGTTTACAGCATGTTTGGATCTAATGACAGGTCCTGGAGTCTGGATTGCTCTGGTAACAGTTACTCTGCCAGGTACAATAATAAGAGTACTGCCATACCTGTCCCCTCCTCCCGCTCCAGCAGAGTAGGAGTGTATCTGGACTGGCCAGCAGGCACTCTGTCCTTCTACAGCGTCTCCTCTGACACACTCACACACCTGCACACGTTCCACTCCACATTCACTGAGCCCCTCTATCCTGGGTTTGGGCTTTATTATGACTCCTCACTGTCCCTGTGCCAGATCACATGACCTCCTTATCCTACAGGATCACCAGAGTCTGCAGAAGAGTCACACACTCCTGTTCAAACACCATTGTGTGATGCTGTGATGGAACATTTTGATAATTAATATATAATTATTGAGCCTATTACATGTTGATCAACATGTTACTATGGCTTAAACATCATTGTATTCATAGTTAAACTGTTCAAAATATGCTCGGGAATAAAAAGATGGAAATAGATGTGAATCTGTCTGTGTGTGGGGGGGGGGGGGGGGGGGTGTTACCAATGTCACTCACTCACCCTTATTTTATTTCATTTTTGTGTCATCCCTTTCTAGTTGTTTCTATGATTGAGGGAGGGATGATTTACAAATCCTTTATAAATGACAAACTGATGCGACATGTGATCTCTAAAAGGCGTGTGTGTGTAAGTCTGTGTATGTTTGTCCTAACTGATTGCTTACTTGTTTTAGTACATACCTACCCCACTCATTCACACACAAACACACACACACACACACACACAAACACACACACACAGACAAAGATAGAGTGAGAGAAACACATACACTCACATAGAAACACATACACTCATTCACACATAGCAGATTACTCCTTCCTGACGCACGGGGGGGGGGGGGGGGTAGACTGCTTAACTACTGATATGGCTATTATACACACACACACACACACACACACACACAGAGACTTATATCCTGTTGTGAATTGTGATCTGATTTGTAAGTGGATATCACAACATTGTCATAACATCCTGTCACCACTAGATGGTAGTAGTGCACTGCATTTCATAGTGACGCATATGCAGCCTTTCACCACCAACAACCCATTTAGATGCCCTTATTGTTAATGATGTTAATGCCCTTTCACACTAATGTGTTCTGTAGGCATATCCCCATGATTGTTCCATAACATCAACATTTAAATTAACTTTTAATCAAGCCTCCTCTCTCCTCCCCAGCGTAGGCCTCCCTTCCAAACACAACAAGGCAGTAACTACAGCATCTATTGAACAGGGTGTCAATGTCTTTTGGAAATTAAGTTATAAAAAGTGAGTTCTAATGTCCACATAGTTAGGCCTATCCTATTTGATGAATAGGTTTAATGTCATGGAAAGTAAACAATTCATCTATTTAATGTACTGCTTTATTGCATACTACACGTTGCATTTAGTAATAAACATAATAGGTCATATTTTCCCCACAAATTCTTAGGCTTTTTCCCCATTTGATGTTTTTAGTGGTCTTATTTATATTTACCACAACTAGTGTTTACAAAAATATGAAGAGTCCTCTCTATGGAAGACTGCAACAACAGATCTGATGTTGGATTGAAGGCCATTGAAGCTACATAAAATACCCAGACCTGCAGAGCAGGTGTCAATGCAGATCGATTTGCAATGGAGACCCGAGTCAGGAGCTGGTTCTTTCTTGAAAATGCTCTCATGAGCTGTAACATAAATTTGAGCCAGACCACAGAGTGTACAAAAACAGGGGTTATTTCAATAAACAAAAATAGGGGATAAAATAGTAAATGCAAAAACACAGAAAAAAAGCTGAGTGCGCACCAGCATCAAACGCATGGTGTGCAAGGCCACCTTCTGAAGGCCAACAACTTACTTTTACTTTTCATGACATCACATGTGTTACTGTCCATATATTGCAAATATATGTGTCTAATTTATATTTTAATATTTTTATTCATTTCTAGCAAAAGCATATGTGAAATTGTTTATATGTTTGTCAGACAATCTATACAACCTACCCAAGAACACAAAACAACAACAAAAACAATAATAATATTATTAGTAGTTTTGCTTATATGCTCATTTCAGCCATACTAGAATGTTATTGAAATACATGATGCATTGTAAATCAATATGCATGGATTTGGGGACATTTTGTATTGAGTTTAATAAAAGTATAACAGATATAGATCCAGGGATGTTGTTAACGTAAAACTAATTTCTAACATCACACTAACTTCAGCATGGTCGTCAGTCCATCACACACCTGACATCAAGCGAATGGGACATGAAGCAGTGGTTGAGACAGAGTGTGCATAACCTCATACCACCAATTGCAGTTAAACATCAAGGTGTAACTTCTGCTCAATTTATACGCTAAATGATAAAAAAATGCAGCATTTTGGGAAAAGGCAGTAAATTGCTGATTTTGCGAAATCATATGAATCTGGGACTGTGTGACCTCATGGACAGTGAGATCTGAGCTACATCTGAATCTCTTCCCACAAGTAGTACACTGATACAGCTATTCCCCGGTATGGATCCTCTGGTGTCTCTTGAGGTGAGAAATTCGAGTAAAAGTCTTTTCACGGTGAGAATAGTGGTGTGGCTTTCCAGTATGTATGTACTGATGTACAGTAAGCCCTATGTTACTCCTGAAACTAAACTAAAACTCTTCCAACATGTACTACAATGGTATGGCTTTTCTCCAGTATGGATCCTCTGGTGTGTATTGAGTTGAGACATATAACTAAAACTCTTTCCACACTGAGAGCATTTATGGGGCATTTCTCCTGTATGTGTGATCTGATGGGCGTTGAGATTTGAGCTACTCCTAAAAACTCTTCCCACATGTAGTACACTGACATGGCTTTCCCCCAGTATGGATCATCTGGTGTGTCTTGAGACAAGACATTTGACGAAAGGCTTTTCCACACTGTGAACAGTGATGGGGCTTTTCTCCTGTTTATGTTCGTTGATGAATTGCAAGAGCAGAAAGGTGCAGGAAAGGTTTTGAAACACTGGGAGTAGTCATGTTTTTTCTTCCTTGTGTTCGATTGCTGATGTCTTATGACTTTCTTTCTTCTTTCCCCTGTACTCCTTTTGCTAGAATCGTTCTTTTATATGTTTCCTATAACATTAGAAAATATTTTTTTATAATAATATCCTCTCTCTTCTCGATTTGTATTACATACAACACTGAAAACAATGTATTGATTGATTGGCTATTTGCTAGAATAGTATATTACTTGGAAGCCCCTTAGGCTAAAAGTGAACACCCAGAGACTGCACTGTAAATGTAAGCAGAGATTCAGGCACATGAGTTAGAGATCTGGAGACAAATTGATGGCAGGCATTTTAAATATCTTACAGTTTTTCTTGATTTGTTTTGTTTTTCAAAACACTACACACAATTAGCACAACCACACACCCAATTAGCCAAACACCTCAGGTCCTTTGCAAAATGAAACACTCTTGTAAAAACTATTCACTAATTTATCAAAACTATATTTTGTTACCATATTAAACACACAAGTTGCATATGACTTCATTCTGTTTGTACCAGTTACACACTGCTGTTGCAAACCTAAAACACTTTTAGCAATTCTACTTCTAAGTTATTAGAGTAGTGTAAGTGAAGTACACAATTCACCAAACACTACACAAGACCAATGCTGCAGACTGATGAAAATATAATTAATTTCTCTCCATATACCCAAATCAGTCATCATGGTAACATAGAGAATCACAACAAAACATGTCCCACTTTTCATGCTACTACAGTAGTGTGCATAACACTGTAAGCTCAGCAAATATCAGACAAGGGTAAAATTCTGTATCCAGTACAGGTTACAATTACAGTAAAAAAAAGAGGAAAAAAAATCTGAAAATACAGTACAGATAGAAGTTGTTTCATTTGAACCTGATGTCTTTTCAGGATGCTTGCCAGTGTTGACTGAGAGACCTGATGGACATTAGTGAAAATGGCATGGTTACCGATAATGTTGGCTTGAATTTCTCTGAGCCTGATAGCATGCTTGGCCAAAACCATATTTATGATCTCTCTCTCTCTTGTTCTTGCGTGGATATGGCCCCCTTCCTCCTTTCAAATGAATTTGATAAATTTGGTCCTCTTCTTCTTTGAGCACGTTACCCTCCTGCTTCAGGTCTTCCTCTTCCTCCACCTCCACCTCGGCCTAGGCATCTGGCAAATCTGGGCCGATGTTTTGCTCCTTGAGTGTAAGGTTTTGATACTTGTGTAATATTTTTGATTTTAGTGTTTATGCAACTGACTGTAACAGTGTGAAGAGTTTGAAAAGATGAGCGGTAGAGGAAAAGGAGGTAAAGGCCTGGGTAAGGGAGGCGCCAAGCGTCATCGCAAGGTTCTTCGTGATTACATCCAGGGCATCACCAAGCCCGCTATCCACCAAGCCCATTAAACCCCACTTTACCCAAAGGCTCTTTTAAGAGCCACTCAAGTTTTCGCTGAAAAGTTAATTCCTCCTCAGCTGGAGCTTTAATTTTTCCCCTCATTTAAATGTCCTTTATACCAAGTTGCACTGGTCATTCACCAGCAGGGGGCCATGCCAGTTCCCTTTGAAGGGACCACTCTCAGGCCCTGTGCCATCTTTCTCCAACCAGGTGCAGTCTCGTATAGGCCTGTTACCAGAATACGATGTCTAGTGGTTTTAAAGTGTTTGTAATTGTTATTCAAAGACTTGTTTTTGATGTATTGACTGATACAATTGTACTTGTATCAGAGTATGTACTATAAAGATTAGACACACAATGTGAAGATATTTGCTTTTTTTAATTCTATTTTATTTTTTCATTGAAAAACTTCAGATGTGGATTATTAGTGCTTATCATCTACAGTTCCAGCTGGCCATAATCACTATTATTGAGCTTCAGTCAAGCATACTGATACTGAAAAGCTAACTACACTATGATACCAATCTGGACTGAACAAAAGTAAGTACAAAATAGTGGTCCATTTAACCGTTGACTTGGAATGAAATGAAACCGTTGTCCTCATTTGTATGCATTCTGCTGATTACTGTAGATCACAGACTCCTCCTCAGACCTGGGGGCAACCAATAGCACAGTTTACACATTTTCCTAATTTTCTGAAGAGATTCATTTGAATTTGTCATCTGGAGATAATCTGCAGTTGTTTCATAAAGTGCAGCACTGTGTACAATATCACATAAAGGATATCACTGACTGGACAGTTTTGGAGATTGATTTGTCAAATTATGCAAGAAATGTTTAAACAATTGAGAATACAAGGCATATTCACCTAAAAAGAGTGTAGCTACCTCACTTTATGTTTTCCATGCCAAGTTCCCAATCACTGGATATATGTTATGTGTATATAGGCCATCAACTCAGAATAAACTATAGATCATATTTACGGCATATGAACATACTGCATACAAAAAGTGTTCTAACAATTAGCATGTCATGTTCTTCATATTAAGTTCCCATCACTGGAACTGTGTGGTGGGAATACAGGACATCGGCTCAGTATGTACCTCATGCAGGCACATTTCCCACCCACGCAGTACATACTAATTTCCCAAAAAAGTGCACCAACAGTGAGAACGTACTTACCGGGCAATCAGTAGTAGTGAGAACGGAAAAGTTCACTGTGGCGTACTCCACATCATCTTCGCTCGCACAGCCTTGCGGCGTCCCATCCTGTGTTGTGCTGTGGGTGAACCGAACAGTGGCGTATTGGACGTCATCGCCATCACCTGCGTCTGCGCCAGAGGCATTGCCAGGGGCTGTGGGCATTGCTGAAATGTTGCAGTAAATGGGACCGGAGTCTTCCTAGTGTGGCAAGAGCATAGGTGTACAGGTGGGAAATAAACATGACATCACATCTACGCACTTAGCAGATGCTTTCATCCAAAGTGACTCACAGCGCTGATATACTTTTTTCATCGGCATGTGTTCCCCGGGTATCAAACCCATGGTCTTGTGTTGTGATGTTCTTTACCAGTTCCTCTACCACATCAGCCACAGGAACACAAATTATAATGTATTGTGATGCAAATATACATATATACATAGGTAAACATATGTGTGTATGATGTGATGGTGCCATATACTGTATATAGATAGATAGATAGATAGATAGACAGATAGATATATAGATAGATATACATATATACACCATCACTTGAAAACCACAGAGCTGAACAGATGTTTGGGGGGAGGGTGTGTGAAAAGATGTGACCGGTTGCAGTGGAAATATTCATAGAGGCAAGTCCATCTGAGCAATTGCTCCTATCAGGTCACACAGCTCCCTCTGTCACATGTTACGATAGGCAAAGAGGCATACGATAGGCATACGATAGGCATTATCTAGACACAACACTACCACTTTCACATCCCCATACACCAGGGGGAGTGCCGGTTTACACAGGCTGCTCATTGGCTGAGTGAGATGAGCAACATGTGATAATGGCTCACCTGGGAGCACTCAGGAGAGCGGAGTGGAATTACGTAGCGGTGCAGAGAGAGACGGCCTTTCTCTCACGCCGTGACCTCACCTGCTGTGGAAGTTATTTTGCCTATCGGACATTTCGCGTGCGTTGGTTCTTTTGTTTCCTCCCTAATTGACCTCACCAACGCCTAGCGGCTACGACAGGGCTAGTCGGCGCAGGGCCATTCGCCTGGGCTGGCCAAGCGACGGGAAAGGTAAGCTGGCACATCCCTCTGGAACACCACCGACACACATAGCGTCGAACATATCTCACTCACACGCCTATGCAACATATATATATTAGGGGGTTCTCCGGTAGACAGCGGGATCCAGATCTAGCCTACCCCTAGACTACGGTGGGATCTGGGTGTGATAGCTGATATCAGGAGCCATTCCCTAATACACATACCCTACCTTTCCACTGTGTGTCATACTGTCATCTTCTGCTGGTATAGTTTCCGTGTTTCTTAAAAACAAGAACAAAAAACATACGGAACAACTTGACACAATGACCGTAGAGAACACAAAACACAACAGTGCTGGGATAAGAACATCTGACTAGTCATTTGTCAACATATATTTATTTAGCAGCCTCTTTTAGCCAAAGTGACTGACAGTATAGCAAAGACATACATTATTTGGTCCTCTTTATGTGGTGCTTTTAGAACCTTGCTCTACCACTTTACATTTACATTAAGTCATTTAGCAGACGCTTTTATCCAAAGCCACGTACAAAGAAGACATACTTTGGTTACAGAAACTATTTAAAGTCTGAAGGTAAAGTGTGTGTGTGTGTGTACATACATGTGCATTTGTGTGTGTGTTTGTGTCAATGTGTGTGTTTTTTGAATGCGTAATCTGATTGGCCACTCACCCCCAACACACACTGAGACACACTGCCACTGTGCCAGCCATGAGGATGAGTATAGGTGCTAACAGCGGTCCTATGGACCCCCACAGTGGGCTCTCTAGACCAAAACAAATAAAAAACATTTAATTTTACATGACAAAATACAGCACTCTGTCCTGTGATGCACAATACAGGAACTCCATCATCCTAAGTGACTCTAAGGATGGTTTCATTTCCATTTCTAGTATGTCTTGGGTATGTCAGGCAAATTAAAAACTATTTGTATACTTATAGAGAAGATTTTGCTCATTAATTACACAAAAAAACTTCATGAACTTGGATTATTTAAAAAAAGAAAACTCTACAGAACTACATTGATATAAACGTTAATGCCAACAGAACTACATTGATATAAACATTAATGCCAACAGAACTAAATTGATATAAACATTAATGCCAACAGAACTACATTGATATAAACGTTAATGCCAACAGAACTACATTGATATAAACATTAATGCCAACAGAACAACATTGATATGAACGTTAATGCCAACAGAACTACATTGATATAAACGTTAATGCCAACAGAACTAAATTGATATAAACATTAATGCCAACAGAACTAAATTGATATAAACGTTAATGCCAACAGAACTACATTGATATAAACGTTAATGCCAACAGAACTAAATTGATATAAACGTTAATGCCAACAGAACTAAATTGATATAAACATTAATGCCAACAGAACTAAATTGATATAAACATTAATGCCAACATAACTAAATTGATATAAACATTAATGCCAACAGAACTAAATTGATATAAACATTAATGCCAGACCGAATGCACAACTGAATGTAGGAGTATTCACTGTGCACGTGTACAGGAAGAGTTGTAGATGCAGTGGCTCCTACTTTGTTCTCTGCCTTACAATAATACCGGCCTCTGTGTACAGGCCTGGCGTGAGAGATGCTGTACTTCTGCCCTGATCCAATCAGGCTGGATTCAGTCCTGCTATACTTCTTGTACCACGTGTAGTTGTGCACAGGTGGGTTGGCATCGCTGTTGCAGGTCAGAGTCACTGAAGCGCCTTCCATTATAGCCCCCGAGGGACTGAGCAATGCTGTAATGTTCCTTGGAGCATCTAACGTTTGAAATAAACAGCGTCAAACAGGTTCAAATGAAACCTAAGACACTGAAGATCAGACATTGAATGAGTTCAAAGAGGATCTCATATGTGCTCACATTTGACGTCCACCAGGTGAAGTTGTGCACTGGTGGGTTGGCATCACAGCCACAGGTCAGAGTCACTGAACTGCCCTCTAGTATATCACCACCAGGGGGAGTGACTGATATTGAGGTATTCCTTGGTGCATCTGCACAAAATAATGTAAAAAAGATTAGTTTAAATATAATTATGCTATAACCATTATTGTTATTGTTCACACATTATTCCATAATTCAAATTTTTACACACACAAATATAATATTCTAAAGCTGCATACTGGTCAAAAATCCCTATAAATGTGTTCTTAGAATTAATGGCATCTCTACACATTGTAGCATTGTGACATTGTACCAAAGGTCACATACTTACACCTAACACTGAGCGTCACTGCATGGGATAGATGATCCTCGTGACCTTCTACAGCACAGACGTATCTGCCTGCATCTGCGATGTGGACTGCGCTGAAGAAGAGGGTGTTGTTGCCCGGTGTGAGCTTGGTTGACAGAGGCAGGCTGTTCTTGTACCAGATGTAGGTGGGGCTGCTTAGACTGCAGGTGCGGGTGGTGCAGGTCAGTGTCACACTCTGTCCCTCTGTCACCGTTGTAGGACGTATCTTCACCTGCAGAGCTGAAAGGGTATAAACAGCCCATGGCTTTTTGCTTTGGTTTAGTTGTCCCCCGTTTTACAGGATTTTCATGTGAAAGAAAGATTCCACACGTATCCAAATGTAATGAAAGGTAACATGACATTGTCATATCGGGATACAACAGAATAGAGTTTTTCAGCATTTCTCATAGAAGCTAAACCTATACATAAACCTTCAAAGCTTGATAAAATGTAAGTTACCTGTGATTTTCAGAGTAACAGCTATCCCAGCGTATCTGTCTTGATTTGTTTTAAACCAGAACTTATATTTTTCTTTGGCGTCACTCTCTGTCAGACCATTAATTCTCAGTGTGCAGTTATTCTTTGTATCCCCAAGATACTGAATTCTGTTTTTAAAATGCTCGCTTTGACTCAGGTCTGTATTTTCTTTTTTGTACCAGCATACTTGTTCCACAGTTTGTTTTGGGGGATATTTGTAAGTGCAGGGAATGGTCACTGACGATCCATTTAAAGCACAGAAGCTCAAAGCATAGGAGACATCCCATGGACCACCAATGACACCTGAAATACAAGATAGACACAAAACATACAAGAAATATACACAATATTTTATCTGTAAAAGAGAAAAAAAGGTATAACACTGCAGGTAAAGTGAGAATATTTATGTGTTTAATTTCACTCATTCACCAAGAGCAGGTCTATAATATTGTATCTAACTTTAAACATGCCCAAAATGCCCAAAGTAAAACTTGAACAAGTGGACATGTATGCCACCACAGTTCCATCATGTGCTACCACTGTGAGCAGACTAATATGGGGTCCCTGATACATCAGTTCCATCATGTGCTAACACTGTGAACAGACTAATATGGGGTCCCTGGTACATCAAGTTTTTTTACCTTGTGACCATGTGAAGTACTTGTACTTGGGCTTTCAAAGCAGATGCCACATGCTGTTATAAATAGTCATAACCAACCAAGCATTAGTCCACCTGGAGAAATGGACAATGTGATGCTGAGACCCCACCACTTACCCTAACCCTACTCCACTATATCAAATTCTTGTCACCAAAATTCCAGTACAAATGAGATTAATTACTGTGAAACAAATACATGCATACCTGGCAAAATCAGCAGGGAAATGGCCATAGATATGTGTATTCCACTGTAAAACATGCTGGTAGTACCCTGTAGTTCCAGGACAGTTTTGGGGTATATTACAGTGAAGGGATGCTTCTCCTTATCTCCTCTTACAGACAGCAGTAGTGAGGTGGAATGAGACCAAATGGATTCTATACTGGGCATTTGGAGAAAGTGAAATTAATTAGGTTAATATATTACAGAAAACAAAATGAGACTTCCAACTACTTGCTCAGCTTCAGGTAGCGTTGAGTGCTGTTTGCTTAAAGCAACAGTATGCAGGAATGTATCACTCCTGGGGGGAATATGTTTTTATAGGCGCCTAGTGTTGGTGTCATTTTCAATTTAATTTCGAACATATATGGTCATGCGAGGAACACTTTAACACACCTGCCATTCCCACTGGCAGCCCAGGCTTTGTACTATTTAATTTCATTTTGTGGTCTGGGTTGGAAACATCACGAGAATGTAAAAAAAGAGATATGTTCTCGATAGCTTCAATAAGAAATGCTATCATGATAATTGGTACGCTAGCATCTTGGGCCTCTTCATACCGCCTGCGTTGGGTGGGCCTGGTAGCTGCGTTGTGAAACAGATGCAGCACGGTACAGTGGGCCCACGGTTCAGTATGTATCACGGTTTTTGGGCCACCGCAATAGTATGGTTTTGGCATCTTTATATTTAAGACAAAAATAAAATCCCCCTTTAAACAATGAACTATTTACTTTTAGTTTGTCTGTTTGTAACGTCACCAAGAAGTCAAAACCACATCTGCTAGTGGTACAGATAACCTCGTAAACCAATTAACCCTACTATAATCTTTCCCTCTCTCTCTCCCCCTCTCTCTCTATCTCTCTCTCTCCCCCCCCTCTCTCTCTCTCCCCTCTCTCTCTCCCTCACACACACACACACCAGCAGTGGTTTTCTGTGACAAGGAAGATGTTGCGAGATGCAGACCTTTGCCTTTGTCATCTCTCCCCTGCAGCTGCTGTTTACTGCCTCTGTTATTAATCTGTTTAGAGTGAGAGAGTGAGAGAGAGCTGCCTCTGTTATTAATCTGTTTAGAGTGCGGGCGAGAGTGAGAGAGAGCTGCCTCTGTTATTAATCTGTTGAGAGTGAGGGCGAGAGTGAGAGAGAGCTGCCTCTGTTATTAATCTGTTTAGAGTGCGGGCGAGAGTGAGAGAGAGCTGCTGTTTACTGCCTCTGTTATTTATCTGTTTAGAGTGCGGGCGAGAGTGAGAGAGAGCTGCTGTTTACTGCCTCTGTTATTAATCTGTTTAGAGTGAGGGCGAGAGTGAGAGAGAGCTGCCTCTGTTATTTATCTGTTTAGAGTGAGGGCGAGAGTGAGAGAGAGCTGCCTCTGTTATTAATCTGTTTAGAGTGAGGGCGAGAGTGAGAGAGAGCTGCCTCTGTTATTAATCTGTTGAGAGTGAGGGCGAGAGTGAGAGAGAGCTGCCTCTGTTATTTATCTGTTTAGAGTGCGGGCGAGAGTGAGAGAGAGCTGCCTCTGTTATTAATCTGTTTAGAGTGAGGGCGAGAGTGAGAGAGAGCTGCCTCTGTTATTAATCTGTTGAGAGTGAGGGCGAGAGTGAGAGAGAGCTGCTGTTTACTGCCTCTGTTATTAATCTGTTGAGAGTGAGGGCGAGAGTGAGAGAGAGCTAACTGTCATTTATCTGTTTAGAGTGTGGGCGAGAGTGAGAGAGAGCTGCTGTTTACTGCCTCTGTTATTAATCTGTTTAGAGTGAGGGCATCATAACATGCAGTTGCTAAAATGGTTAAAATGTAAATATTTATATTTCTCTCATGTCTGTGACATATAGCCCAGACATGAAGTTTGCAGAGATCACAGCCACCACACACACACACACACACAATGTAGGAAGTGTGAAAGCCCTTACTTACTCAGTTGTGGGCCTTGCTAACTGAGTAATGAGTCATTCCATGTCAAGTGGGACAATGGCTCCTACTCGACCGTCTCAGATTTGGCTAAAAAAAATTCAAGGAAGGAGCTAGCCTAAATACTTTTCTAGTAATAGCAATTTGAAAATGGCTCTTCAGAAAACGCTGCCAAAAAGCATCCTAAGTACAGGCACCCCCTTCCCCCTAAAACATCTTTTTGTGACAAAACTATTGAGAGTAGAGAGCTAATATTTGGGACTATACCTATTAAGAAGTATATGAACAACCTTGAATTTTTTCAGCCAAATCTGAGATGGTCAAGTGGGGAGTTTTCCTTAAATTGTCACGTTTGGCGTGGAATGACTCTAATGCTGCTTGGTGTAATACCCCCACCAGGACCCAGACCTGGGGGGTATTCGTCATACGTGGTTAGTGTCAAACCTGGATAAGTTAACTCAGAGTAAGTGGTAAACCTCCTAATAGAAGAGCCCTCTGACGTTGTTTTGCTAGGAGATGGAACCAATGGGGGTTCTTTTATCAGGAGGTTTACCACTTACTCTGAGTTAACTTATCCAGGTTTGTCACTAAACCACGTACGACGAATACCCCCCAGGTCTTTCTGGAAGGCAGGTGTCTGACTTGTTTACAAAACTGAAGCTGCACATTTTATTTTGTATTTTTACTTTTTTGCTGGCATGTGACTTTTTGTTATAATTCCGTATCACATGTACATTGTCAGTTTGATATCCTATTTCTTTCCACAAAATAGTTATTATTATTATTTCTAAGTAAGCTGTAGTTAACCAAGCAAGATTTCTCACTAGGGTAACTTTGCTGTGAGTTCAACTTCTTCCAGTGTGAAGTAATTGGTAGTATGCAAAGCTATGCTTTAAAAGTAGCTTCCCCAGTGCTGTGTACATCAGGATGTGAGCTACCATGGTAACCCCTGGACCTATCAGTTGAGATGCAGATACAGTTGAAAACTGCATAACCAACGGAAATAAGCTAACAGTCCATGACTCTTCAAATCGCCAAATGTGTCCTTTTCTACCACACAGCTAAACGAAAAAACACATTTTCATCATAGTCAGAGTATATGATTAATCATTGGTAGACAACACCAGCACAATGCATGACAACTAGCTTCATTTTATGGTTTTATTTTTATTTAACAAGTAGGGAACACCTTGCATTATTATGGCTTTTGTGTTTTGCTGATACAGGTAGGATGATGTCTTTCTTACCTTAGACAAAACAGTTCTTATTTTGATAAAACAGTTCTAATTGTAGTAAAATGAAACATTTCGATTTTCGAAAACTGGTCGAGTAAAAGCAAAGGGTAAAAACTGGTCAGTACAGTGTGTTGAGTTGGAGAAAATGGTAAGTTTATACGACCAAGCATCCCTGCTCCATACACATAAAAGTTTATGCTCATTAATTCCACATTATTTCCACTATGTTACACAACGGGTCTGGTGTTCTGTTATAAACAGCTGGGTTCTTAGGAGCTCGTGGGAATGGCTTAAAATATCGGACTTAACGGCACCACTGGGTCAGAATGACTGGATGGAAAATGTGCTTCCTCTTCATCGTCATGGACAGGATGTTGCATCAATACAACGACGTGAATTCAACTTCAGTCCTTCAGTCCCGCCTCTGTACATGGGAAACGAACAACATGGTTCTGACTGGACCATACACAATTCCAGCCAATCAAGACGTTGCTTCTGGAGGAGTATTATTCCATTGGCCATAGAGCTCAAATATTAACAACCTTCTGCCAGAATAGTTTAAAACCTTTAATCTAAGCAAGCAATTCTTCTTTCAAATGTTTGCAAAATGTCAGTGGGGCATCTACCATGTCCCCACCCTGTCCTGATGGTCTTCCATAGCAGTTCTGTGGCAAGCCATCAGTGTTGTTCTGTGGCAAGCCATTAGTGTTGTTCTGTGGCAAGCCATCAGTGTTGTCCTGTGGCAAGACATCAGTGTTGTCCTGTGGCAAGCCATCAGTGTTGTTCTGTGGCAAGCCATCAGTGTTTTCAGTGCGCTCAGAGTGTTTGTCAGAAAACAGGGTGCGTTTCACAACTAGTTTGCTTCCTGTCACTACGTCTGCTACTGGCTTGAGCTCAGAAACATCACCAAATGTATTTATTCATTTCTGAATAATGTTATTGATGTTTACAACAAAAAAGCATCGCTACATGCTGTATGTGGTAATGTTTTAATGAGTTTATGAGTTTTATGTTTTAGAAAAAACATGTATAATAATCAAACACAGAGGGTTTAACAGGATGAATATGAGGATGTATATAATGCAACAACCACACATTAGCTTTGAAAACATGCAAATATACAGAATACAAACAGCACTAGACAGAATTGCATGATGTGAAAATGATGAGTTGTTCCTATTAATCACACTTTAAACACACAAAAAAGAATTATGAGGAAATTTTTAAACATCAATACATGATTAACTACGTCTTTATGTTATTCACTTGTTCTTACTTATTTAATCTCACTTACATTATCTGCCCTAATGATCTGTCCCCATCACCCCCACCCCCACCCCAAATACATTGTATGCATACGCTTATATATTCACACACACTGCCACAGGATCAGTGTCTATGTTTATAAAACACTGTCCCCTGTTTGTTGCTATTTGAAGGTTATGGAATAATGCGAGTTCAACATCAGCTGGAGTTTGCAGAGGCTTCAGTATTCATCGATGGCTTCGACCAGGTACACTTGGTGGATACCTGAAATGCTAGCACCATGAAACAGAAACAATGTAAAGAGTCAGTGTGTGTAAGTGTAAAGTGTCATACAATGACATGCCTAAGTTGTTAAAGTAAAGCCTGTTCGTCCGTCCATGTATCCATACAATTATCAGCCTGATTATGTGAGGGACTTACATCATAATCAGGTGATCTTGTTCTGAGATTCAGAGCTGTGTATGTATCATCAGGAGGGTCCATATCAGGACTCAGGAAATATAAATAAAAGAGGACATGTGGTTTCATTAGCATGTTCCTGATAGAAGATGAAGCCCGAACAGAGGGCAACTATCTTATTTATTTATTTACCCATACATTGGTCTGTTGTGTAGGTCTAGTTTATACATTTAGAGAGATAGATGTCATGTCAGGCCAAAAACACCTGACTAAGAAGTAAAGCTGCACATGCAGGAACTTAGACATGAAACAGATTACATGACAGAGAATAGTGCATGACAGTTTGTTATTATATTTGTTAAAGTTCACTGCCATTGCCACTGACTAGTTCAACAAAGAATAGTTCAAAATAGGAAGACAGACACTATGTTGCAGGACCTGGGAATGCACTCCTGAGCCTCTCACTGCTGTGTTTCTCCTAAAGAAAGAAACAAATTGTGACAGTTTTCAAACGAAGATTTATGTTCTTAGGTATTTCCTGACTAAATCCTCTATTGTATCTAACCCTCGTGTTAAGGCTTAGATACCGAGAGTTAGTAATTTATGTGGTTAGACTGCATGAAAGCCAATCAGATTTCTTTAAAACTTATGAGGGTGAAAACACAGTATATGAATTTACTTAAATTAGATTCTCTGCAGAAACATTGGATGACAGGAGCACATCATTTCATGTCACACAAACTTTACATTTCATTTTTATCAAAAGCTGCAGCTGTTACTCACTCATTCCTCATCAGGAAACTAACAACAGCAATCAAGGCAGCAGCATCCAGGATAGAGACAACACACCCTGCCATGGCAATGAATGTCAGTCCATATTTTTCTAGTAGACAGACACCCACACACACACACACACACACACACAAACACACACAGCAACAAAGTTCTTAGTGTAGTTATAGTATGCTACTTAAATGCTAATTCTCACTTCATTAAGTTAGGCCCTCTTTACAATTGGCATAAACATGCATTTTCACTGAAATGGCCCAAAAAAGCTGAAAATGCAAGAAACATGTTTTATTTACCACATCAGACATCATATGTGATCAGAAACCACATCTGAAGGGTGTTCCAGAAGGCGTGGTTAACCTAGCCTGGCATAAACCCTGAACTTGGGGTTGAGTGAACCTGTCGCGACTTACTCCGAGTTATCAGTTCCAGAACATGAATTAGGATCTTGCTCATGGTATTAAATATAATAACTGTATTTGCTTCATTTGATGCTTGAATGGTGTACATGAGTGCATGAGTAATGATTTGATGGTTAAGTAGAGTGCATGAGTAATGATTTGATGGGTAAGCAGAATACATGAGTATGTATGGTAGGGAAAACAGAGATCATCTTCAGGAGAGTACATTTTAAAAATGACTTGTTGTCATTGTCAAATTTGATGATTGCATCCTCTCGCTGTTGATCATCAATTGCAAGTCGCTTTGGAAAAGAATGTGCCTGGTAAATTATTAAATGTAAATGTAAAAAACACTGTTCTATACATGTTCGGGAGTTACCACCGAAAAGTGCTTGTCTCACCTCCTTCAGAATGGGTGCAGATTCCTGGGGGACCAGGAGGACCATCAGGGCCAGGTGATCCAGTCATGCCAGGTCATCCAGAGGGTCCAGAGGGTCCAGGTGATCCAGTCATGCCCGGCGGTCCAGAGGGGCCAGGAGGTTTATCAGGGCCAGAGGGGCCAGTCATGCCAGGTGGTCCTCTGATGCCAGGTCGGCCTGGGATGCCAGGCGGTCCACTTGGGCCAGGGGGGTCTGATGTTAGAATTTCTCCATCAGGCACTTGAATCACACACACATGCAGCATGACTAGAAACAAAGACAACTATCTAGACATACATTTTTGATTTTTATTTGGGGACATTTTTTGCTTTTTCATGAAAAAATGAAAACCAAGGCAGTTTTTTCATTTTCTCATGCACCTTATGCAATCATGCATTTTCTCACCTGAGGAACAAACCACCAGCATGGATAAAAAGAAGGTTACTTTTCTGGTTGTATGGACCTGGAAAATCTTGAACACAAAAAAACAAGGCTCATTGTGAAAGATGAAAGATAAAGATAATTTAAAGCGTTCAAATACATGTACGATCCACACACTTCCTGAAACATGCGGACCTGCCAGCTGCGGTAGGTAGGCAGGTAGTTAGAAAGCTTCTGGGTTAGACTACTAAATTTGGTTACAAACAGTATAGTACGAGTTGAGGCTTTAAAAGTTGGGAAACCTCTTTTCACAGAAAAGCATTTGTCACTGTGGGCTGGTGCACAGAAAAGGACGGCAGGAACATGCTGATTGGCTGAAATAGTATATTGCTTATGTAACAAGTACAAGTGTGAAGAGCTGATCGAAGATCAAAAAGATGAAATTAGAATGGATCAAAATAGAACTGCGCTGCGTCTAGTTTAGAACGTTTCTGACAATGTTACTGATTAATAGATGATCAATGTTACTGATTAATAGCCTGTGTAGGAAGATGGGGAGAGGCTGTATAAGTGTGTGTGCCATAAACCGAATGCCATTCTGGAGGAGGACAGGTTGGTAGCCTGTACACAGCATAATGAATTAGATAGGACTAGTGTGAAGGATCCTACACTTTCTCACCCTCCTCCTCACCATCTGTGGGAAACGCTACAGTGTACTCTTCACTGAAAACACCTTTAGGCTGAATTGCATTTTATTTAATGGATGGTAGGCTACTTGTAAAGTATTGAGAGTATTGCATTTGTATTACAGTTTTGTACTTTTGACTTAATTACTCATGCATCTTAGAAAAACATCTTCTAAATCAATAGTATTAATAATGTAATTTAAATGACACTCACCACTGAGAAATGCCAGTGTCAAAGAGCGTGTGCAATCGAATGAATATGGGCCGTGCGATTGTGGCACGACTGATGTAGCCTTTGTCATTTCCGTCCCCTCTCCTTTGCTGACTTGCGGTGACATGATGAAGCACTTACTGCAGTCGAAACACAGACACTCCTCAGCTGCTATGCATGTCTGGAAACTTCTGCAGTCATCTGTAATATTCGGTAATCAGAAAAGAGTTGAACACACATGACACACCGACTGACTTATTTGGTTAAGACAAAGAGACCTAAAAAATACATATGGACCCTTGGAGCCCCCAGGTTCGCCCAAACACACCACTATAATAAGCCTTCCATAAGGGAGCAGTACCCATACAGTGCCCATACAACACCAATATCCATACACCCCCAGTTTAGTCTGCTCATGGCTTTCACTGGCGCATGGCTGCAGCACTGGGGTTCGAGGTGAGGTGTTTCAGTGCAGGTGTCCTGTATCTCAGCGCTGGTGTTCAAGGTGAGGTGTTTCAGTGCAGGTGTCCTGTATCTCAGCGCTGGGGTTCAAGGTGAGGTGTTTCAGTGCAGGTGTCCTGTGTCTCAGCGCTGGTGCTCAAGGTGAGGTGTTTCAGTGCAGGTGTCCTGTATCTCAGCGCTGGTGTTCAAGGTGAGGTGTTTCAGTGCAGGTGTCCTGTATCTCAGCGCTAATATTATTTCAGAATCAGAATCACGTTTTTTGGCCAAGTAGGAGTGGAAGTAGGGCTGAGTGGAGTGGAAGTAGGGCTGAGATAGCAGTGGCATATAAAAGCATAGGGGGGGGGGGTCATGACAGTGGGTTTGTACAGTGTATAATGACAAGTCAAGGCTTCTGGATTGCTCTGGTAACAGTTACTCTGCCAGGCACAATGATTCCAACTCCACCGCGTGGACCGCGTTAAGGAATTAACGGGGAAAACAAGGGGAGGAGGAATCTGCTTTTATATCAATGAAAGTTGGTGTACTGATGCCACAGTGCTATGGAAAATATGCACTCCTCACCTAGAATCCATATTCATTAACTGCAAGCCATTTTATTCACCGCGGGAGTTTTCCTCTTTCATTCTGGTCGGTGTCTACATACCACCTCAAGCCTGCGTTAGCGAGGCACTACGGCACCTGGCTGACCAGATAACCAGCACGGAGCGAAAATACCCAGACTCTCTTCTGATTATACTTGGGGATTTCAACCAAGCAAAACTCAGCCGCGAACTTCCGAAATACAGGCAGCACATTAAGTGTCCCACCAGGGACAAAAACACACTCGACCATTGCTACACAACACTGAAGAATGCATACCGCTCTGTTTCGCGTGCAGCTTTGGGACTCTCCGATCACTGCCTGGTTCATCTCCTCCCAAGCTACAGGCAGAAACTTAAATCTGCAAAGCCTGTGGTGAAAACTGTGAGGAAATGGACCAACGAGTCAAAGCTGGAGCTACAGGCCTGCTTTGACTGCACTGACTGGAGTGTTTTTGAGGCTGCATCTACATCACTAGACGAACTCACTGACACTGTGACGTCATACATTAGTTTCTGTGAAGACATGTGTGTACCCACCAAAACGTACCGCATCTTTAATAACAATAAACCGTGGTTCACAGCAAAGCTCAAGCAGCTTCGTCAAGCCAAAGAGGAGGCCTTCATGAGTGGGGACAGGATCCTGTACAACCAGGCCAGAAACACATTGACTAAGGAGATCAGAGTAGCAAAGAGAAGCTACTCTGAAAAGCTGAAAAACAGGTTTTCAGCTAACGACCCTGCGTCAGTGTGGAGAGGCCTGCAGGACATCACCAACTACAGGAAATCCTCCCCCAACCCATGGAGAACCCTCAACTGGCTGACGACCTGAATGTGTTTTACTGCAGGTTTGATCACCCCACATTCACACCCCTCACCCGCTCCAACTCAGACTTCACACAATCATCTGCACCCCCTGTTATCACCTCCCCTGACTCCCCACCGGCATTGACGGTCTGTGAAGAGGATGTGTGTCAGCTCTTTCAGAGACAGAAGACAAGGAAGGCAGCAGGCCCAGACGGTGTGTCACCCTCCTGCCTGAAAGCCTGCGCTGATCAGCTGGCCCCATCTTCACACGGATCTTCAACAGATCTCTGGAGCTGTGTGAAGTCCCCTCCTGCTTCAAACGCTCCACCATCATCCCGGTTCCCAAGAAATCCTCAATCACTGGGCTGAATGACTACAGGCCCGTCGCCCTGACGTCTGTGGTCATGAAATCCTTTGAGAGACTGGTATTGACCCATCTGAAGGGCATCACAGGCCCCCTGCTGGACCCTCTGCAGTTTGCCTACAGAGCAAACAGGTCAGTGGATGATGCAGTCAACATGGGGCTGCACTACATCCTGCAACACCTCGACTCCCCAGGGACCTATGCAAGGATGCTGTTCGTGGACTTCAGCTCGGCGTTCAACACCATCATTCCAGAAGTCCTCCTCACCAAACTCACCCAGCTCACTGTGCCTGCCTCCACCTGTCAGTGGATCACAAACTTCCTGATAGACAGGAAGCAGCAGGTGAGGCTGGGTGAAACAACATCCAGCACCGGTCAGTCAGCACTGGTGCACCTCAGGGATGCGTGCTCTCCCCACTGCTCTTCTCCCTCTACACAAACGACTGCACCTCAGGAGACCCATCTGTTAAACTCCTAAAATTTGCAGACGACACATCAGTCATCGGCCTCATCCGTGATGATGATGAGTCTGCATATAGGCGGGAAGTTGAACAGCTGGTCCTGTGGTGCGGTCGCAACAACCTAGAGCTGAACACGCTTAAAACCGTGGAGATGACAGTGGACTTCAGGAGGAGCCCCCCAGCACTGCCCCCCTCATCATACACAACAGTACTGTGTTGGCTGTGGAATCCTTCAGGTTTCTGGGATCCACAATCTCCCGGAATCTGAAGTGGGAACCCAACATCAACACCATCATCAAGAAGGCCCAGCAGAGGATGTACTTCCTGCGCCAGCTTAGGAAGTACAACCTGCCTCAGGATCTGCTGATCATGTTCTACACCGCAGTCATAGAGTCTGTTCTGTGCACTTCAATCACTGTCTGGTTTGGATCGGCCACCAAACTGGACAAGAACAGACTCCAACGGACAGTCAGGTCTGCAGAAAAGATCATCGGTGCCAACCTGCCCACCATCCAAGACCTGTACACCTCCAGAGTCAGGAAACGGGCAGGAAAAATCACTGCAGACCCCTCACACCCCGGACACAAATTATTCAAACTCCTCCCCTCTGGTAGACGCTACAGATCACTGTTCGCCAAAACCTCCAGACACAAAAACAGTTTCTTCCCCCTCGCCGTCTCACTACTGAACAACTAACCCACTGTAGCATATATATTTATATTTATATATTTATCCCTGCACTTCTCGCACTCTCCACTTCTTCTTTGCACTACTGTTGTGCAACATTTCACAGCTACTGTATATAGCCATTCCGCCTTGTACATACTTTAAACTCCTTAGTCCATTGCACTGTTGCACTGTTTGTTTGTTTGTATTGTATTGTATTGTATTGTGTTGTATATTTTGTGTAAGCACACTGAGAGTCACTTTACCAAGTCAAATTCCTTGTTTGTGCAAACTTACTTGGCCAATAAAACCTGATTCTGATGAAAACCTGATTCTGATAAAACGTTCCACGAAAGTTCTCCAGCGTTTAAATTAAACGTTGAAGAACGTTGGTCTCCATGAGAACTTTTGTGCATGTTCAAAAATTTATTTTCGGACCAGCGTTCTCCGCCGATCACCGCCGATTACTGACGATAACAGCGTTCACCAGCTTTCACACAACGCTCTTCTGGTGCTATACCAGCGACAATGGACGATTACCAACGTTTCCTCTAACTTCATAGAACGTTGACAAGAACGTCATGGTGTGAGGGGGCCTTTAGCTGCATTCTTCTCTTTTGGAGGATCACAAATGTAAACTGGCCTAATTGGCTGTAGCTTGTTCTGTTTCTTATCCTTTGTTATTCTCTGTGGAAGTCTAGTTAAGTCTTTTAAACGTCTTAAAGGGGCTGTTCTGCCTCCAGGCATTTAATTTGAATTGTCGAATTTGTAAAAATTTCAGTTTCATCCAGACTTTTATTTTGACGTTGTAATTTTGAGCTGTACACACACACACACATAAAGACAAACAAACATACACACTTACAAACACACAGATGCAAACACAAATACACACATTCATGTATTCAAACTTAACACACACACAAACTACATGCATATATACATACACACACACACTTTCCTCTTCCATTTTTATCACACACACACACACTTACAACACACTCTCCTTTTCCATCTTCATCACACACTTGCAAACATGCACTTTTACAAACACACACACTTATGCACACACACACACACACACACACACACTTACAACACATTCTCCTTTTCCATCTTTATCACACACACACACACACACACACAAACACACTTGCACACAAACTCACACACCCACACATTCCTACAATCACACACACTTATACACTCAATCATACAAACACACACACACACACACAGAAACACCCTTCCACCCCACCCCACCCCCCCATTATCATTTTCCATCTTTATAACTCACACACACACACACACACACACAAACACTCTTTCAAAAACACACACACACGTTTACAACACACTATCCTTTTCCATCTTAATCACACACACTTGCACACACCCCCCCCACACACACACATACACACTTAAAAAACACATGCACAATAACTGAGGTTAGTGGATGCTGTTACATTTTCTTCAGTCAACATACATTAGCTGCATTGTTCTCTTTTGGAGGATCCCAAATGTAAACTGGCCTAATTGGGCAGTAGCTTGTTCTGTTTCCTATCCTTTGTTATTCTCTATGGAAGTCTAGTTAAGTCTTTTGAACGACTTAAAGGTGCTTTCTATGTGCAATGAATCCAGAGTTTTTCCAAAGTGACAGATTCATCCCCTGTCCCCTTCTAAAGCTGCTTTAAGCTTTACATTAGATTTAAATTTCATTTCATTTTCAAAACGTTGTTTTCATTGTTACTTTCTCTAGTCCTCAAATTGTGACTATTAAGTCACTGTCTGCTATATTAAGTGCTAATGGAAGTGCCAACAGTAAACTGAGATGAAACATGTTTTTTCTCCTTCTCTCTACAGCCTGACAGACTGCAGTATTACAGAGGAAGGCTTCAGTTCTCTTGCATCAGCACTGAGATCAAACCCCTCACACATCAGAGAGCTGTGGCTGAATGGGAATAAAGCAGGAGACTCAGAAGTGAAGCATCTTTCTTCTCTTCTGGAGGATCCCAACTGTAAACTGGAGATACTAGGGTGAGTATCACAAGACCAAATACTGAGTTGATATCAGTGAATTTGACAGTGATGGTGAACTGTCATGATCTTCACATGTAAAGGGTCACTATTAATTCAGCAGTAAACACTTCTCATCACTCTCCTTTTCCATCTTTATTACACACACACACACAGACACATACACTTACAAGCACACACACCTACACACAAACACACACATGAAGACAAACAAACATACACACTCACACACATAAAGACAACAAACAATACACACTTACAAACACACAGATGCAAACTACAC